>NC_136432.1:257295607-257310607 GCF_052849685.1 Lactuca virosa | reverse complement strand
GGAACCGATGCAACCGGTTCCGGTTCCAAAATTACAGGAACCGCCGGTTCCGGTTCCTATAAAATTAGGCGGGTACCCGCCTTTGCTCACCCCTAACCATAAGGTATTTTCAAGAAATGTATATATGTATTTTTAAGGCTTTAATACGAAAGGGTATTTTTCGAAAATTATATTGCCTAACGTGGTCGAAAAAATTTAATGGAATTATATAATAATACACATAATATGGAAATATGTAAAAACACATAACTGCTAATACATTATTAATATCGCAACGTAAGGTGATTGGGGTTGGATTAATCGATTGGGGTTGCTAATACATTATTATTTTCGGGTTTCAACAATTAGTTTCTTTTCTGTAGCTATTAGTGGTAGCTAGTCGGTCAACGGGGTTAGACTAACCGATCTAGACGATGATAATTGTGGTATAAAAAAGTTTATTAAAAAATATATGTTTGGACTATTTTTATTATTCTGTTAACTTTGACCGATTAACGACCGTCACCCAATCAATGACCGTCAAACAAAATTATTGACCGACTTTTACAGATATTGATCATCCACGACCAAAACAATTGGGTAAAGCTTTTTTGAAAAAAATATGTTTTAACCGTTTTTCGATATCTTTCTCAACTTGATTTCAATGACGGAACCTAATGAAAATTTCATGATTGATTAGAGAACGGCCTAATAAGCCATACAAAAGCTCACCATGACATAAGTTGTTTTTGTCTATTAGGTAGGGTTTCAAAACCGTTTTTTATATTTTTAATATGTACAAATTTAAGGGTTCAAAACTGCTTAGGATTAAAAATGGACCCACCGACAACTAACTTATGAATACGATATTGGTGGGTTTTCGCTTTTACAATTATATTTTCTTCTTTAAACAAATATTTTGGTTATATTGTAAATGTTATACGTAGAGTCTTACATCTAAATTAGTAAACTAAATAACCTCAAGAAAAGTATATTAATATGATATTATCTTATTTATTAAGAAGTTGAAAATGATATTATCTTTACATTAATATTCAACATAAACAAAGATATCCTTATTAAGGAAAACGTTAACAAAGACAATATTAACAAACAAGGATTTGAAGTAAAATTCTAATATCTTTTAGCAGCGTTTGAGAGATTTAGCAGCCACTTAAACTAAGGTTTTTATGGTAAAAGAAGGAAATAAACAATCAAACACTATGCTTTTACACTCTACACATTCATGGGTTGGGTTCCTACATTGGGTTTTGGCACAAACTGTTGCACCTCATCGTGATCTAAATGAAACAAACGCATAGGAAACCAAATAATAATGTTACCAGGATCATCTCTTTAATGGTTATACCCTTTAAGAAAATGCCCCAAATCTTTTGATACCTTTATGAAATTCAATATATAAATAAAAAACCAAGTAATATTTTTACTGTATTGTAGCAGTTGAAAGGTTATATTGTATTCTTGACATAAGACCTTTATCATGCCAAACCCATTGTTAATAACCTTAAAATTTTTCAAAGATATTAAAATCTCTGATTTTCGTGAAAGAATAAGAATGATGACAAGTGACATAACTTAACCTTAGCCAAGGGAGCCAAACAATGGTTTTGCTTATAGCATTTGTAATCGGGATACCATTGTTGCTACTTTCATTCATATGATAAATACATTGAGACACAGTGAACGATGCAAATTCGTTTACTGCAAAAAAGACTCCCTCAATGACATAACCCCTCCCCTCTTTTCCGTCTCTCTACCCGCACCACCTCCACATACATAATGAGTTCTTGCGAAATCAAATTTTGCTGAAACTAAGGTTTGCTCATAGTTGAACCACCTCTTTATGCTTCCCCAACTTTAATACGTAAGGGAAAATCAGTCAATTTCAATCATTAAATTAACTAACCAAGATTAAAACAAGTTCGTAGTTAGAAGAAGGGCAATTTTTAGAATAGTGTGAATAAAGTATGTTGTAAGTTACATGTGTCTTTTCCAGGTCATCTGCAACTACAATTGTAATTCTACTATCCAAGGAACATTTTCTCCAAAATGCAAGCATTTGTTATAGTAAAACAATGCATCATCTACCTCTCCTATAAGTAAATGACAGATGAAAATAGGGTAGAAAGAAGAATTAGATGATGATTTCCCCTATTTTATATGAAAGATATGTAAGATCTTACCGGAATATGGGCGTTTGGTGTTCGTGGTCATGGGACAGGGGAGGTATGGGAGTTTCCTGTTCAATCTTCTTCAATTCAGCATATGCAAATGGTAATAGTCAACCAAAAATAAGGTATTATAAGTTGTGAACTTGTTAATATGGTTAACTATGGAAAGGGGGAGCACTTACCAAAAATCAGGACATTCCACCCACCTTTGGATCTTACTATAACTTTAGAAATGAAAAACATTTGTGTATGTTCTTTTCCATTCTTTTAACCATTGAACATAGCATACAAGGAAGACCATATCCAACCCCTCCCAAATACACTGAAAAATAAAATATACATATCATGATATATAGATATCTAAATAAAAAGAGAATACCTTTCTGGTTCTTATTCACCGTCCTTGCTCAACCATTTCTGGTAGGAATCTCGCCCTCAAAGGAACCTTAGTCAAAATTTCTTTTGACTCTGTTCTATCCAGCACAACAATTTGTTCTTGATAATATAAATGACATAAGCATTGATTAACTATTGTTGTATATGACCGGAGTTTCAGTACGAATTTAATATGTGTATATTTGATTGCTTGAAAATCATAATTACAATCTATAAAAACTACTAAATATACACACCTTTTCTTCATGTTCAACAACATATCACCATAACCTCGACAATTGATCAGGGGAGTGCTCTCTATCAAGCAGAAAAAACAAAATCTACAAAATTCTTGACCTACGGAGAAGAGAAGATCGATTGAGATGGGAGGTTTTAAAAATATAATCAATTTAATAAAAAAATCAGATTTTTTTTAGTGATGGTGACTTGGTGAGATGGAGATGGTGACCAACATATGACTTATCTTCCTAGAGCGTCTCAGTTAGAGATGGCGACTGTTTAGGGCGGCGTGTTTAGGGTTTGTTGAGAGATAGATGTGGTCGATGTTGGAAAAATGAAGATGGGCAAGAATATCATTTACCTATTGCTAGCATGAGGGTACCACAACAATTTGAGAATAATCAGAAGCTATGGAAGGGATACGACACCAAAAAGGGGTTTGTTAATAACCTGCAAAAAATACTCAATTTTTACCTGGTAACCTGCAACAAAAAAGAAAAAGAAATCAAAATTCGTGAACCTGCCTTGCTTCAAAATACATACCAGACTCGCTGGAGTCTTGAAATCATTGCAACAAAAAAGAAAAATAAATTAAAATTCGTGAACCTACCATGCTTTAAAACACATACCAGACTCGCTGGAATCTTGAAATCATCCACTCGACTTCTCCAGATCTCCGAAAACCTTCATCACAACGACAAAAATAAGAAAACAAACAATTATCTTATAACCAAAAAAACAACAGAACATATGTTTAATTGAAAAAACATCTGATTTGGTGATAAAGAGATCGGGGAAGGATTCTTTTATGCAGAGAGGTGATTGACTGTGGTGTTAGCGATCATGGAGAGAGAGAGAGAGAGAGAGAGAGAGAGAGAGAGAGAGAAAAGAATGGAGAAGATGGATAGTATTTGACTGGAAGCAACTCGATCATATATCTAATATACTGTTTTGCAATCAGTTTTCCCAGGAGGTGTATGGGCGAGATATGAATGAAGGGGAGGGGTAATCTACAAATATTTTCCCGATATCTCAGCATATTATCAACAAGACTCGATCAAAATTCAACATCAACAATCAGAGAAGTTGCGTCAACATTATTAACGTGACAGTAAAGATGACAAATCGATGGTGGTGAAGGTAGTGGGTGAGAGGAGGGATGGTAGCCGTGATAGTGGTGGTCATACTGTCGAGGTTACTGGTTAGTGTTCTTCGAGAGAGTGTGCGTATATTTCTTACTTTGAAGGGATTACGAAGATAGATATTGTGAGATGGCTTGTTACCAAAGTGAGAGAAGAGATACTATATAAATTGTTGACATTGACCGCTTCAAATAGCTAGAGTCTTGACATTGACGGATTCAATTTGCAAATGAAATTTGATACGAGATTTTCATGGGATAAAGGATAGGTTTAAAGGTTTAATATTATTATATTATAGATGTGTTGTACTTCAAGCTTAATAGTTTGGACGTCTTAAAAAAATAATATTATTATATTCAATCTATTTATAGAAATAGTGAGATTTCTTTTATAAGATAGTAAAGATATATAGAAAAGTTTAATAGATATATTAATTAAGGAACCAAGAAAACAATCCAAAACCTCGAAATTTAAAATGATTAACGGCAAAATGAAGGGTTGTAGACTTTTACAATGAACACAAATGGACCGAATTATAACAAAACTTACTTCTTTTTTTTCGTTTAAAATTTTTTTAGGCCATGTTTTTATCGTAAAAAAAACCGAATATACCGTTGTTCACGATTTTTCGTTCTCTTTCCATAGAGATCCATGATTATATATAAATAACGATTTTTTTTGAAAAAAATTCAATTCAATTTCTTTGTTGAAAAGTTAAGGTCTATTTTTTTTATAGAAAAAAATTAATAAATATATCAAAATTCATACTTTTTGATACTTTTTAAACATAGATTCATATTCATGTTAAAAAAAACGATATTTCAGTTCAGATTCACATTGTGAACCTGTTCAGATTCATACTGTGAACTTGTCAAGATTCACATTGTGAACCTTCTCAGATTCACAATGTGCATAATAATAAGTCAGATTCACAATGTGAATCTGAACTGATCGAGCTTTTTCACATTGTGAATGTTAAAAATATAAATATTTACTGTTTAGATTCACAGTGTGAATCTACACTGATCGAGGTTTTTTTTAAGTCGGTGTTGATGTTTATTAATAGACTACAAAAAATTAATATTTTTGGTATAATTAGTTTTTTTTGATAAAAATAAACTTAAATATTGAAAAAACTAACAAAATGAAGTGAGTTTTTTTTCGAAAAAAGTTTGTTTTTTATATATCAACATGGATCTCTATGGAAAGATGACGAAAAATCGAGAAAAACGGTATATTCGGTTTTTTTTTTCCGATAAAAAATGTGGCCTAAAAAAAATTTTAAACGAAAAAAAGTGGTGAGTTTTTTTGGTCAGGAGGTAGATTTTTTTGTATAATCCGGTGTGTGTGCATCCAATGTACAAGTGTACATTTATTTCCTTGGCCGTTGATCATTATGATTTCCGACGCTCACGATTGGTTCATTGGTTCCTTGTTAATTATGGTTCTCTATTGAACCTCACCCTATATATATATATATATATATATATATATATATATATATATATATATATATATATATATATATTGTCACAACTAGGAATTCTAATGTTTTGTAAACATTGAACAAGGATAACATTGTAACTAAAAACTTGAAAAGCAATGTATGATGCGTATTCAATGACAACCAAATTCCATCAAACACTCTATTCAAAACACTCAAATAGTCAACAAAAGGTTGGAAACCCTGGAAATCCCGGTTTAAGTCCATTATGGACTACGATTTCTTTATTGGGCCTAATGGGCCAATAAACCTCCAATGTGACTATCTTGGGCTTAGAACTCTTAAATAGGCTCTAATTGGACCCACTATCATAAGACTTAACCTTTTTAGGCTTTATAAGTCTAAAATGGACTAGTTACCTTTAATGGGCCTTATTGGGCCATAACAATCCAATAAGCCCTAAAAAGCCACAAATTCATTCTTGCATGCACATTTGGGCCGTAACCCACTCCAAAGGCTCAAATGGGCCAAAAGCTATTAAATTGGTCTCCATATTTTGGACTCTAACACCAAGGCCCAAATCTTTTCTTCTCCCTCTCTCTCTCTAGGCCCAAGTTAAACAAAAAAAAAAGGAAAAGAAGGGATAAGGGAGGGTTGACTTTCCATGGTGCCACTTCATAATTATCCATGGGATATCCATGTATCAAGTCACATACTTCCATGCATCCATCCTATCACCTCTCTCTCTTCTCTTTCTACTACTCTCGGCCGAGAGTATCAACACACACACACACACACACACTTATTTCACTTCTAAATCCTCTCAAGAACTCGCAACAACTTCTTCACTTCTCCTTCAAAATTTTCGAGAGTTAGGGCTCTTCAAGGAGGTTATTCCATAATAATCATCATCATTGGTAAGTTATTGGTTAGATCCATAACCTAGTCTCTTTATTTCATCAAAACTTCTTCCTAACTCACACCATTTTCGTGATCTACTTCTTAGAAACTTCTTAAGTTCGAAATCAACCCAAGAAAGCTTGCTAGGGCCGAAAAATAGCATCAAACTCATCCCTTTCTTCTTCAAATCGAAAACAACAAGCAAAGGTGAGTTCATACCCCTCTATTTTCGGTTTTCACAAGTTTTATGGGGGAGAATACAAGTAAAATGTGTAGATCTATGTGTATGTGTATGTTATGTGTGATTTCATGTGTTTATGTGGTAAATATGTAACAAAAAGAAAGAAATCTCGAGATCTATGGCACAAGAAGGAAAATAAACATGATCTAAGATGTATTACACTAAACAAGTCAAGAAAAATTACCCTCTAAGGTTATAATAAACATATTGCAACATAAAACTCATTTTTGGACTACATTTGTCAAATAAACAAAAGTTGGGTTAAAAATGGTCATTCACGGTTTTCTTAAGGACCAAAAGAGTCAAAACAGTTAAAATAAATGTTTTTATGAATATTATGCTCTTCAAGGGACTAGAAATGTGATTTGTAGCCTAATGGGCCAAATTTTGGGCTTTTCGGCCCATAGGTCCAAAAATTGCGAAAAATGTGATTTTCAAGGGGTTGAAATGGTAAATTTCTCAAAACAGGGGGTAAAAGGGTAAACAAAACTATTTCAGGGATTAAAATGATTTTTTTCCAAAAAGGATAAAAAACGTAAAGTTTTTGGAAATTGGGTCAAAAATTGTAAAAGTTGCGAAAAGTTTGGACTTTAACTGAAAAACTCTTTGCTGAAAGGGTTGAAACTGCCAAAGAGTAAATTTTGAGCTAAAAACATTACTTAAACAAGTCTATGGGTCAAAGATGTCAAGAAAAAAAAATGGTTCAAGGACCTAAAATGTCATGTTTTTATAAAAAGGGCAAAAATTGCCAACATTACAAAAATAAGGGGCTGAATAGGTCAAACTAATGTTTTTGGTCAATTATGTTGATAATAAAAATTTGGTCAAAATATGCAAAACTTTATAACTTATGGGTTGTAAATAGAAAAATAGCTATTTTTACAAATCTATAAATCGTTATAAAACAAATTCGTGAATTATACGACACATCGATTAAATAACTCGCACCATTAATTCTATATAAAACAAGTAAACGTTCAAGTGGTTGGGATTGAGAGATTCTAAACATGCTTAATGGGCCTTCGTGACTCATTAACATGGCTTTTGGGTCCAATATAAATAATACATGTTATTGGGCCTCCTGTGACCCAATTACATGCTTAATGGACCCTCAATGGTTTTTACATGCTATTGGGCCTCAGTGGCCCATTATGCATTACTAGTAAGGTCCAAGTAAATTATACGCGAAAGGGGCCAATGCGCTTTTCGTATACTCGACCGCCTTATATAACATACGAAATTAGTAGGGCCTAGTAGTCCTCTTCTCCTCGTCTGTTAGGCTTACCTTCTTTTCGTATAAAATAAAATTCGATCATTAATCAAGGTTAATCAAACTCATGTGGATTGAGTGAGTAATAACGGGTGACACCAATAAGTGTCGGTCGTAGTCTGTAGTTGTAATCAAAGTCTCCTGGAGGGAGAGCGAGAGTGTGTGTATAGATCTATACGGGGGTGACTCCCCCACACCTAAGTTGTTCGCTACAGTTAGACTCGGCCAGTCTAGGGTGACAAAGTCTTAAGATCAAAATTCGGTGTTCATTAGAATACTAAGACAGACGAACTAGTCATTATCATGCATGGTTATAACGACTCACGTAGAAATCCGACATCATTAATCAGGGGAAATCATTAATCAAGGGAAATCATTAATAAAAGGAAAATCATTAATCAATGGAAATCATATTCATTCGATGTAACGATTCAATAAAGCAAAACAATCATAACTTTTATTCGGAAGACATCGGGTTTTCCGGGGAAATACATCTTACTCACTTGTACTTTCAAACATTATAATGCAAAACTTCTCATTTATTCATTTTTTGAAATCATTCACGCATATACTTACAGGATCATCACAATATTTTTCAAGAAAGTTTTATTACAGAAAATATCGGATTTTATGGGTTTTACCAATGACATAAACTACTTTACCTCAAACACACTTATGAACTCACCAACATTATATATGTTGACCGTTTTCAAAATAACTTGTATTCTCAGGTAATCATTAGACAAGGAGGCATCCGGTGTGTTGAAAGTATTCTTTTGTAGTAGCTAATCACCAAACACTTTATATTTTGAAATCATGTAATGTAACCCTTGTACTCGATGTAAACAATGCCAGTTGTACTATGTAATGGTTGGTGATGCATGTGTTATGTTTCATATATATTCATTGTGATGATATTTCAATTTAAGTCATGCGAGCCCTCAGACGTTTCCGCCGTCTGGTTCGGGGGTGTGACATATATATATATATATATATATATATATATATATATATATATATATATATATATATATATATATATATATATATATATATATATATATATAGAGAGAGAGAGAGAGAGAGAGGTAGAGAGATGACGACCATGGACTATTCTAGATAGTCTAGTGGAACGCTAGCAGGCTCGCAACCTGTAGGTGTTTGTGAACGATGTGTTCACCGGTGTACTCCATCCCCCTCATGGTTGTCTTACGGACATATATTGCTGAGGAACCCCCTTAGCAGTAGTGTACATCCCGATGAAAATCCTTAGGCTACGTCCCTTGAATTAGATGTTTTAGGGACAGAAAGTGAGGATAACGGGAATGGGTAATCGGGTTGATTGATTTGATGAAACTAATAAACTTAATTATTGTGGGTTGAAAATCCTATGTGCTCACCAGGCTCCCAAGTCTGACCCACTCAGTTTCTTGTATACAAGTTGTGGAAAGAGAGCACAAGAGTGATGATCTGATGAGAGATCAATGGATTATAGGCCACTAGAATAAATAAATGTTGTAAGGACTATGTTGTTTCTGTTTATGCTTTTGTTTAGTATTGAGAATGACATCCCCAGGTTTGTAATATAATGAAAATACATTTCTTCAGAAATGCTTTGATAAATTCTTTATCATATTTTTGGGAACAAATTCCGCAATATTTTTCTTCAAAAGAATACTCTGAATTTTGAAATAAAGCATAAACAAATCGGTCTTTTCTGGCCATGAAAATGGGGATGCCACAGTTGGTATCAGAGCATTAGTTAAGCGAACTAGGAATTTGTAGGATTTCCATACTTAAACTTAGAATGCTAAGCGATGATTGTGAGATGAGTGTCTATTGTATTTTAGACACGAGCACTAGCTTATTTTAGGAAAGATGCCTAAATTGTTATTATGTGCTAAATGATTTATGTTGTAGCTATAAAGATGCCTTATATGCTATTATTTGATACGATCTATGGTCTGTTTCTGACCGGATCTGGAAAATTTATGTGTTCAGAATTCTAAACATATAAATTACGGTATTAGAACTAGCATGTAACTTTTCGGAGTGACAAGGAGGAATAAACGTCTATCGTAAATAAAGATCTAAATTCTCATACTTTGGTGAATATATCGACATGGTGAGAACTCGAAGCAGATTAGGAAACACTAACAGAAACGCTAATGGAAACCAACAGCCTGAGCCACGAGTGATTGTGCGTGCACCAGAGGTAGTAGCTGCACCCGAGCCAATCACAATGGCAGGAGTACAAACCATGATTCAAATGATGTTGGATCGTCATATGGAGGAGACAAGGCGTCTACTTCAACAGAATAGGGATGAACCTACTGTGCCTGTTAAACAGCCTGAACTGAATGAGGGACAGTCAGAAGAAGGAAACTATAGCAGAACCGTTGGCTAAGCTGAACCGCCAGTGGTTGGAAGGAATAACCAAGATGGAGGAATTAATAGGGATGGGCGTATGTATAAGAACTTCTTGGGTGCCAAACCACCAAGTCTTTTGGGAAGCCTAAAGCCAGTGGAGATTATGGACTGGATCTCCGAGATGGAGATGGTATTTAAAAGCTGCAACTACAGTAACAAGAAGAAAACCGTCTTCGCAGTCAGACAACTAAGGACTGGAGTTTTAAGCTGGTGGAAGTTATTGGCAGATACAATGGCACGAGGAGAAGCGCTGGAGATGTCTTGGGAAGCATTCATGGAGTAGTTGAAAATGCAGTACTGCTCGAAAGTAGATCTGATAGACCTGAACAACGAGTTTCAGAACCTGAAGAAAGGGAAGATGAGCATTGATGACTATGACACTGTATTCACTGATAGGATGAAGTTATTCCCCTACTTGGTGCCTACCAAACTCTCCAAAATAGAGAAGGTCGCTAACGGTTTGCCAGCCGACTTTGGCACAATGGCCAAAATGGCAACTACCTTAAAAATAGGCCTTTGAGCAGCCAAAAACATACAGACCCAGCTAAGAGAAAAAGGGTTTGGAGAGAGCTGAGGTTGGTGAGAAAAGGAAGTTTGATGTATCTTCAAGGTCCAACAAAAAGAGCAAATTCTCGAAGTCTGGTTCGAAGAAATTTGGAGGAGGAAGGGGTGAAGCGAAGTGGTGCGAGAAGTTCAAAAAGAAGTACTATGGAAAATGTGTCAGTGAGGTCACTTGTTTTAAGTGTGGAAAGTCTGGGCATTATGCCAATGAGTGCACATTCAACAAGAAGGTCTATTATGGGTGTAATGAAGAAGGGAACATTTCGAGGGACTGCCCGAAGAAAAAGGAGGCGACAAGGCCTAATGTTCCACCGAGGCTAAAAGCAAGAGCATTCCAGATGACACTGGAAGCCGCAAAGGATGCAACTAATGTCGCTTCAGGTACATTTCTCGTAAATGAATTGTCTGTCAATATATTGTTTGATTCGGGAGCAAATTACTCCTTTATATCGCATAAATTTGGTGGAAGACTAGCATTACCTGTAGATAAACTTGATGATGCTCTAGTTGTAGAAGTTGCCAGTGGCAAATTCATACCTGTTAGTGATTGCATTAAAAACATCGTCATCGATTTGAACAGGATCAAATTACATGAGGAGCTGTTACCTAGTGAGTTGAATGGTTTCGACATCGTACTGAGAATGGATTGGCTTAGCGCCAATGATGCCGAGATACTATGCAAGAAGAAGATAGTAAGAGTAAACCCACCTGGAAAAGATTCATTTATGGTGTACGGGGATAAACGTAGAGTGAATTCTGGAATCATTTTCCTGATGAAAGCCGACAAATGTTTATCTAAAGGATGTACATCATACTTGGCATTTATGATCAATGCAAAGAAGGAGAAGAAGGAGATACAAAGAATACCAGTTGTGTGTGACTATCCGGAAGTATTTCCCGAAGATCTTCATGGATTACCCCCTGATAGACAAGTGGAGTTTCGAATAGACTTGTTGACAGGATCGACACTAATAGAGAAAGCACCATACCGATTAGTACCGACAGAGATGAAGGAGCTTATGAAACAACTTCAGGAGTTGTTGAAAAACAGTTTCATTTGACCTAGTTCATCACCCTGGGAGCTTCGGTGTTATTCGTGAAGAAAAAGGATGGAAGCATGAGGATGTGCATAGACTACAAAGAGCTGAACAAGGGAACAGTAAAGAAAAAGCATCTATTGTCAAGGATTGATGACATGTTCGATCAGTTGCAAGGTTTGAGATATTTATCAAAGATCGATCTCAGGTCAGGATATCATTAGCTGAAGGTGAGAGAACAAGATATTAAGAAGACCGCATTTGGAATAAGATACGAACACTATGAGTTCTTGGTTATGTCATTTGGACTAACCAATGCTCCAACAACATTTATGGATTTGATGAACAGGGTTTGTAAACCATTCCTCAATAAATTCGTGATAGTGTTCATAGATGACATTCTGATTGACTCAAAGAGCCAGCATGAGCATGGCAAGCACCTGCGAGTAGTGTTAGAAGTTTTGAAGAAGGAGAAGTTGTACACAAAGTTCTCCAAGTGTGATTTTTGGATTCGAGAAGTCTAATTCTTGGGTCATTTGGTTAACCAAGAAAAGACAATGGTTGACCCAGCAAAGATTGAAGCTGTGATGAAATGGGAACGACCAAAAAGTCCCACGGAGATTCGAAGCTTTCTGGGATTAGCTGGATATTACCGAAGGTTTATCCAAGGCTTTTCTTCGATAGCTGCTCCATTGATAGCTCTGACCCATAAAGGAGCTACATATACATGGAGTGAGAAACATGAAGAAGCATTCGAGAAATTAAAGAAGAAGTTGTGTGAAGCACCGATTCTTTCTTTACCTGACGGAGTTGAAGACTTTACAGTCTATAGTGATGCATCTAGAGTTGGGTTAGGTTGTGTTCTGAGCCAAAGAGATAAGGTGATATCATATGCAACTCGACAATTGAAGGAGCACGAGAAGAACTACCCACTCATGTTCTGGAGTTGACTGCGATAGTATTCGCATTAAAGATATGGAGGCACTATCTTTATGGCACAAAGTGAAAACTTTTTACTGATCACAAGAGTCTCCAGTATCTCTTTAATCAGAAGGAATTGAATATGAGACAACGACGTTGGCCAGATTTACTCAATAATTACGATTTTGAGATACTTTACCACCCTGGTAAAGCAAATGTCGTAGCTGATGCTCTAAGTCGAAAAGTAAACTTGGAAAGAAAAAGGCCAAGAGCGTTAATAATAGAAGTTGTCTCAACGATTGTGGAAAGCATCAAGAAAGCTTAGGAAGAAGCTTTGGAGAAAAATGACCGAAAGGAAGAACGTTTAGGCAAAACGTTGGTATTCGGTACAAATAATCAATGATTGAAGGTATTGTTGGGTTTTGAGCATTCTAACACTCCTATGGTGTACATGCAACCCTATAAACCTTGGATCTATGTTTTCTCTATTATACATGCAAATATTAACTATTCCAAGGTTTCATCCTAACTAGCATATTATGAAGCACCTATACTACAAAGTTCAAGTTAGATGACATACCTTTTGATGTATCTTGATGTCTTCAAGCTTTAAGAGCTTAGCCCCAATAGTGTGGAAGCCTCAAATGGAATCACAAATCACCAAAACACCTTGGAAGAACTTGAAAGAATATGTATGCACACTAAAATTGGCCCACTCTTATTTTCACACACTTGTGCCAATTTTGTGAGCCAAGGACCCCTTTATATATTATGGAGGATTAGGGTTACATCCATGTAAACCCTAATACCCATGACCTTTCATTTACATAGGATCCATGGGTTAAAAGCTCCATGGACCATCCATGAAAGCTTAGCCCAACCTAAATGAACTTGGCCCATTCCATATATATAAGAGTCCATATTTAATTAGTTCTTTTTGATCACTTAATTAATTCTAAATTAATTCTTGATCAATACTAATTAAATAATATGATTCCATATTAATATATTAGAACTTATAATATATTAATATAAATCATAAATATACTATTCTCAAAAGACTATCCATATAAATTGTGCCGGTGAAGTGCAACCCAAATGGACCATGCCGGGTCGGGTCAAGTACATACCAAATATAGTTATGGACTTAGACATTAATCCAACAGTCTCCCACTTGGATAAGTCTAAAACTATTATTGAGTATGACTTCAAAACCTAACTGGCAATCGTAGCTCTTAAAGTCGCTGTCGAACTCTGACCTTGTCAATGACTTGTGCATTAGATAAGGGATCATATATTCCTTCATTCTAGATATCATATGGATTGAGACATGGATTATAATCATTCTCTCTGTCCATTTGTTGTTTCCCAATTTTCGATTTATGATGACTGACTGATTGAACAAATCAAATCAGTCCTGGCTTGGCCAAGCACTCACATGTGTCATCGCTAAATCATCGAGGGGCCCATAGATATCGCTTTTATCCCGAAGGTAAAAGGAATGGATAAACTTCGACTCATATGGCTTGTTCTACTACTTGTTAATCATACACAAAGGCACGTTTTATAACATCGAGTTACCAATGCGTTTTCGTGCAATCAATGTATAACCAACTCATAGTAACAACTCATATCTCTAGGTTTTAAGAATATAAGATATTATAGTCTCATGATCACTCGTGATAAAATCCATGAAGTGCTTCAAATGAGCACGGGTTGAATCCAATACTCAGAAGTTATGAGCACTCATGAGTGTTGTAGCACCACTTTGTCCACCAACTTGGACCTCTACAAACCAACCTATGATAGTCTTGATTCATATCTACTTCCAACATATGACCGACTGTGGATGGTTTGAATAACTTAATCATTCAGGAAGAGCGACTTAGTTATTCTGGAAGTCAAAACATGCAAAGTGAAACACAAGAATAAATGAATCAAATATGGTATCAAACCCTATGAATATAAATAAACACTTTTATTTATCACCATACTGATTACTCATTATTCATTGTTTCGGTTTTATCAACTTTATACTTGAATTAAAAACACTAGTTGTCCCATGCTCCAAGCATGTACACTATGTTTTTCTTAAACAATAGCTTTGCCATACACCAAGTATGCACTCTATGTTTGTCTATGATCCTTACTTTGTGAAATAAACCAATTGAACATAATTTCAATGATTCGAATTTCACACTCCCAAATCCTTATCGAAAAATGTGAGAATTTCAAATTCCTATCATTTATCGAAATCTGTTTAGATTT
>NC_136432.1:257160607-257290607 GCF_052849685.1 Lactuca virosa | reverse complement strand
TAGTCATTACTGTAAGACACTAGAAGTAATTATTTAAATTTTAATATATAAAATTAAAAACTTAGTTAATAACTTTTAATATTCTACACGACTATGTTTTGTTCACAGTTAACGATTTTTTTTTTTTGGAATTCATTTATGTTATTTACGTTGTTTAGGTACATGACATTGAATTGAATGATAACAGTTATATACTTATAAACTAAAAACCAAACGTAATTTAGGATATATACAACGAAGATATTTTTTTTTACTTTTAAACATCATTTTATAATATTTATAATTTAAAAGGTAAGCCATGAAGTTATCATTTTTTCATAATGTAATTTTTTTTTATTTCTTAAAAATAAGACGCCGGATACCCAGAACCGGAACCGGTTCCGGGAGCGGTTCCAAATCTTTAGGAACCGATGCAACCGGTTCCGGTTCCGGTTCCAAAATTACAGGAACCGCCGGTTCCGGTTCCTATAAAATTAAAAGGTAAGCCATGAAGTTATCATTTTTTCATAATGTATTTTTTTTTTATTTCTTAAAAATAAGACGCCGGATACCCAGAACCGGAACCGGTTCCGGGAGCGGTTCCAAATCTTTAGGAACCGATGCAACCGGTTCCGGTTCCGGTTCCAAAATTACAGGAACCGCCGGTTCCGGTTCCTATAAAATTAGGCGGGTACCCGCCTTTGCTCACCCCTAACCATAAGGTATTTTCAAGAAATGTATATATGTATTTTTAAGGCTTTAATACGAAAGGGTATTTTTCGAAAATTATATTGCCTAACGTGGTCGAAAAAATTTAATGGAATTATATAATAATACACATAATATGGAAATATGTAAAAACACATAACTGCTAATACATTATTAATATCGCAACGTAAGGTGATTGGGGTTGGATTAATCGATTGGGGTTGCTAATACATTATTATTTTCGGGTTTCAACAATTAGTTTCTTTTCTGTAGCTATTAGTGGTAGCTAGTCGGTCAACGGGGTTAGACTAACCGATCTAGACGATGATAATTGTGGTATAAAAAAGTTTATTAAAAAATATATGTTTGGACTATTTTTATTATTCTGTTAACTTTGACCGATTAACGACCGTCACCCAATCAATGACCGTCAAACAAAATTATTGACCGACTTTTACAGATATTGATCATCCACGACCAAAACAATTGGGTAAAGCTTTTTTGAAAAAAATATGTTTTAACCGTTTTTCGATATCTTTCTCAACTTGATTTCAATGACGGAACCTAATGAAAATTTCATGATTGATTAGAGAACGGCCTAATAAGCCATACAAAAGCTCACCATGACATAAGTTGTTTTTGTCTATTAGGTAGGGTTTCAAAACCGTTTTTTATATTTTTAATATGTACAAATTTAAGGGTTCAAAACTGCTTAGGATTAAAAATGGACCCACCGACAACTAACTTATGAATACGATATTGGTGGGTTTTCGCTTTTACAATTGTATTTTCTTCTTTAAACAAATATTTTGGTTATATTGTAAATGTTATACGTAGAGTCTTACATCTAAATTAGTAAACTAAATAACCTCAAGAAAAGTATATTAATATGATATTATCTTATTTATTAAGAAGTTGAAAATGATATTATCTTTACATTAATATTCAACATAAACAAAGATATCCTTATTAAGGAAAACGTTAACAAAGACAATATTAACAAACAAGGATTTGAAGTAAAATTCTAATATCTTTTAGCAGCGTTTGAGAGATTTAGCAGCCACTTAAACTAAGGTTTTTATGGTAAAAGAAGGAAATAAACAATCAAACACTATGCTTTTACACTCTACACATTCATGGGTTGGGTTCCTACATTGGGTTTTGGCACAAACTGTTGCACCTCATCGTGATCTGAATGAAACAAACGCATAGGAAACCAAATAATAATGTTACCAGGATCATCTCTTTAATGGTTATACCCTTTAAGAAAATGCCCCAAATCTTTTGATACCTTTATGAAATTCAATATATAAATAAAAAACCAAGTAATATTTTTACTGTATTGTAGCAGTTGAAAGGTTATATTGTATTCTTGACATAAGACCTTTATCATGCCAAACCCATTGTTAATAACCTTAAAATTTTTCAAAGAGATTAAAATCTCTGATTTTCGTGAAAGAATAAGAATGATGACAAGTGACATAATTTAACCTTAGCCAAGGGAGCCAAACAATGGTTTTGCTTATAGCATTTGTAATCGGGATACCATTGTTGCTACTTTCATTCATATGATAAATACATTGAGACACAGTGAACGATGCAAATTCGTTTACTGCAAAAAAGACTCCCTCAATGACATAACCCCTCCCCTCTTTTCCGTCTCTCTACCCGCACCACCTCCACATAAATAATGAGTTCTTACAAAATCAAATTTTGCTGAAACTAAGGTTTGCTCATAGTTGAACCACCTCTTTATGCTTCCCCAACTTTAATACGTAAGGGAAAATCAGTCAATTTCAATCATTAAATTAACTAACCAAGATTAAAACAAGTTCGTAGTTAGAAGAAGGGCAATTTTTAGAATAGTGTGAATAAAGTATGTTGTAAGTTACATGTGTCTTTTCCAGGTCATCTGCAACTACAATTGTAATTCTACTATCCAAGGAACATTTTCTCCAAAATCCAAGCATTTGTTATAGTAAAACAATGCATCATCTACCTCTCCTATAAGTAAATGACAGATGAAAATAGGGTAGAAAGAAGAATTAGATGATGATTTCCCCTATTTTATATGAAAGATATGTAAGATCTTACCGGAATATGGGCGTTTGGTGTTCGTGGTCATGGGACAGGGGAGGTATGGGAGTTTCCTGTTCAATCTTCTTCAATTCAGCATATGCAAATGGTAATAGTCAACCAAAAATAAGGTATTATAAGTTGTGAACTTGTTAATATGGTTAACTATGGAAAGGGGGAGCACTTACCAAAAATCAGGACATTCCACCCACCTTTAGATCTTACTATAACTTTAGAAATGAAAAACATTTGTGTATGTTCTTTTCCATTCTTTTAACTATTGAACATAGCATACAAGGAAGACCATATCCAACCCCTCCCAAATACACTGAAAAATAAAATATACATATCATGATATATAGATATCTAAATAAAAAGAGAATACCTTTCTGGTTCTTATTCACCGTCCTTGCTCAACCATTTCTAGTAGGAATCTCGCCCTCAAAGGAACCTTAGTCAAAATTTCTTTTGACTCTGTTCTATCCAACACAACAATTTGTTCTTGATAATATAAATGACATAAGCATTGATTAACTATTGTTGTATATGACCGGAGTTTCAGTACGAATTTAATATGTGTATATTTGATTGCTTGAAAATCATAATTACAATCTATAAAAACTACTAAATATACACACCTTTTCTTCATGTCCAACAACATATCACCATAACCTCGACAATTGATCAGGGGAGTGCTCTCTATCAAGCAGAAAAAACAAAATCTACAAAATTCTTGACCTACGGAGAAGAGAAGATCGATTGAGATGGGAGGTTTTAAAAATATAATCAATTTAATAAAAAAATCAGATTTTTTTTAGTGATGGTGACTTGGTGAGATGGAGATGGTGACCAACATATGACTTATCTTCCTAGAGCGTCTCAGTTAGAGATGGCGACTGTTTAGGGCGGCGTGTTTAGGGTTTGTTGAGAGATAGATGTGGTCGATGTTGGAAAAATGAAGATGGGCAAGAATATCATTTACCTATTGCTAGCATGAGGGTACCACAACAATTCGAGAATAATCAGAAGCTATGGAAGGGATACGACACCAAAAAGGGGTTTGTTAATAACCTACAAAAAATACTCAATTTTTACCTGGTAACCTGCAACAAAAAAGAAAAAGAAATCAAAATTCGTGAACCTGCCTTGCTTCAAAATACATACCAGACTCGCTGGAGTCTTGAAATCATTGCAACAAAAAAGAAAAATAAATTAAAATTCGTGAACCTACCATGCTTTAAAACACATACCAGACTCGCTGGAATCTTGAAATCATCCACCCGACTTCTCCAGATCTCCGAAAACCTTCATCACAACGACAAAAATAAGAAAACAAACAATTATCTTATAACCAAAAAAACAACAGAACATATGTTTAATTGAAAAAACATCTGATTTGGTGATAAAGAGATCGGGGAAGGATTCTTTTATGCAGAGAGGTGATTGACTGTGGCGTTAGCGATCATGGAGAGAGAGAGAGAGAGAGAGAGAGAGAGAGAGAGAGAGAGAGAGAGAGAGAGAGAGAGAGAAAGAATGGAGAAGATGGATAGTATTTGACTGGAAGCAACTCGATCATATATCTAATATACTGTTTTGCAATCAGTTTTCCCAGGAGGTGTATGGGCGAGATATGAATGAAGGGGAAGGGTAATCTACAAATATTTTCCCGATATCTCAGCATATTATCAACAAGACTCGATCAAAATTCAACATCAACAATCAGAGAAGTTGCGTCAACATTATTAACGTGACAGTAAAGATGACAAATCGATGGTGGTGAAGGTAGTGGGTGAGAGGAGGGATGGTAGCCGTGATAGTGGTGGTCATACTGTCGAGGTTACTTGTTAGTGTTCTTCGAGAGAGTGTGCGTATATTTCTTACTTTGAAGGGATTACGAAGATAGATATTGTGAGATGGCTTGTTACCAAAGTGAGAGAAGAGATACTATATAAATTGTTGACATTGACCGCTTCAAATAGCTAGAGTCTTGACATTGACGGATTCAATTTGCAAATGAAATTTGATACGAGATTTTCATGGGATAAAGGATAGGTTTAAAGGTTTAATATTATTATATTATAGATGTGTTGTACTTCAAGCTTAATAGTTTGGACGTCTTAAAAAAATAATATTATTATATTCAATCTATTTATAGAAATAGTGAGATTTCTTTTATAAGATAGTAAAGATATATAGAAAAGTTTAATAGATATATTAATTAAGGAACCAAGAAAACAATCCAAAACCTCGAAATTTAAAATGATTAACGGCAAAATGAAGGGTTGTAGACTTTTATAATGAACACAAATGGACCGAATTATAACAGAACTTACTTCTTTTTTTTCGTTTAAAATTTTTTTAGGCCATGTTTTTATCGAAAAAAATCGAATATACCGTTGTTCACGATTTTTCGTCCTCTTTCCATAGAGATCCATGATTATATATAAATAACGATTTTTTTTTGAAAAAAATTCAATTCAATTTCTTTGTTGAAAAGTTAAGGTCTATTTTTTTTATAGAAAAAAATTAATAAATATATCAAAATTCATACTTTTTGATACTTTTTAAACATAGATTCATATTCATGTTAAAAAAAACGATATTTCAGTTCAGATTCACATTGTGAACCTGTTCAGATTCATACTGTGAACTTGTCAAGATTCACATTGTGAACCTTCTCAGATTCACAATGTGCATAATAATAAGTCAGATTCACAATGTGAATCTGAACTGATCGAGCTTTTTCACATTGTGAATGTTAAAAATATAAATATTTACTGTTTAGATTCACAGTGTGAATCTACACTGATCGAGGTTTTTTTTAAGTCGGTGTTGATGTTTATTAATAGACTACAAAAAATTAATATTTTTGGTATAATTAGTTTTTTTTTGATAAAAATAAACTTAAATATTGAAAAAACTAACAAAATGAAGTGAGTTTTTTTTCGAAAAAAATTTGTTTTTTATATATCAACATGGATCTCTATGGAAAGATGACGAAAAATCGAGAAAAACGGTATATTCGGTTTTTTTTCCGATAAAAAATGTGGCCTAAAAAAAATTTTAAACGAAAAAAAGTGGTGAGTTTTTTTGGTCAGGAGGTAGATTTTTTGGTATAATCCGGTGTGTGTGCATCCAATGTACAAGTGTACATTTATTTCCTTGGCCGTTGATCATTATGATTTCCGACGCTCACGATTGGTTCATTGGTTCCTTGTTAATTATGGTTCTCTATTGAACCTCACCCTATATATATATATATATATATATATATATATATATATATATATATATATATATATATATATATATATATATTGTCACAACTATGAATTCTAATGTTTTGTAAACATTGAACAAGGATAACATTGTAACTAAAAACTTGAAAAGCAATGTATGATGCGTATTCAATGACAACCAAATTCCATCAAACACTCTATTTAAAACACTCAAATAGTCAACAAAAGGTTGGAAACCCTGGAAATCCCGGTTTAAGTCCATTATGGACTACGATTTCTTTATTGGGCCTAATGGGCCAATAAACCTACAATGTGACTATCTTGGGCTTAGAACTCTTAAATGGGCTCTAATTGGACCCACTATCATAAGACTTAACCTTTTTAGGCTTTATAAGTCTAAAATGGACTAGTTACCTTTAATGGGCCTTATTGGGCCATAACAATCCAATAAGCCCTAAAAAGCCACAAATCCATTCTTGCATGCACATTTGGGCCGTAACCCACTCCAAAGGCTCAAATGGGCCAAAAGCTATTAAATTGGTCTCCATATTTTGGACTCTAACACCAAGGCCCAAATCTTTTCTTCTCCCTCTCTCTCTCTAGGCCCAAGTTAAACAAAAAAAAAGGAAAAGAAGGGATAAGGGAGGGTTGACTTTCCATGGTGCCACTTCATAATTATCCATGGGATATCCATGTATCAAGTCACATACTTCCATGCATCCATCCTATCACCTCTCTCTCTTCTCTTTCTACTACTCTCGGCCGAGAGTATCAACACACACACACACACACACACTTATTTCACTTGTAAATCCTCTCAAGAACTCACAACAACTTCTTCACTTCTCCTTCAAAATTTTCGAGAGTTAGGGCTCTTCAAGGAGGTTATTCCATAATAATCATCATCATTGGTAAGTTATTGGTTAGATCCATAACCTAGTCTCTTTATTTCATCAAAACTTCTTCCTAACTCACACCATTTTCGTGATCTACTTCTTAGAAACTTCTTAAGTTCGAAATCAACCCAAGAAAGCTTGCTAGGGCCAAAAAATAGCATCAAACTCTTCCCTTTCTTCTTCAAATCGAAAACAACAAGCAAAGGTGAGTTCATACCCCTCTATTTTCGGTTTTCACATGTTTTATGGGGGAGAATACAAGTAAAATGTGTAGATCTATGTGTATGTGTATGTTATGTGTGATTTCATGTGTTTATGTGGTAAATATGTAACAAAAAGAAAGAAATCTCGAGATCTATGGCACAAGAAGGAAAATAAACATGATCTAAGATGTATTACACTAAACAAGTCAAGAAAAATTACCCTCTAAGGTTATAATAAACATATTGCAACATAAAACTCATTTTTGGACTACATTTGTCAAATAAACAAAAGTTGGGTTAAAAATGGTCATTCACGGTTTTCTTAAGGACCAAAAGAGTCAAAACAGTTAAAATAAATGTTTTTATGAATATTATGCTCTTCAAGGGACTAGAAATGTGATTTGTAGCCTAATGGGCCAAATTTTGGGCTTTTCGGCCCATAGGTCCAAAAATTGCAAAAAATGTGATTTTCAAGGGGTTGAAATGGTAAATTTCTCAAAACAGGGGGTAAAAGGGTAAACAAAACTATTTCAGGGATTAAAATGATTTTTTTCCAAAAAGGATCAAAAACGTAAAGTTTTTGGAAATTGGGTCAAAAATTGTAAAAGTTGCGAAAAGTTTGGACTTTAACTGAAAAGCTCTTTGCTGAAAGGGTTGAAACTGCCAAAGAGTAAATTTTGAGCTAAAAACATTACTTAAACAAGTCTATGGGTCAAAGATGTCAAGAAAAAAAAATGGTTCAAGGACCTAAAATGTCATGTTTTTATAAAAAGGGCAAAAATTGCCAACATTACAAAAATAAGGGGCTGAATAGGTCAAACTAATGTTTTTGGTCAATTATGTTGATAATAAAAATTTGGTCAAAATATGCAAAACTTTATAACTTATGGGTTGTAAATAGAAAAATAGCTATTTTTACAAATCTATAAATCGTTATAAAACAAATTCGTGAATTATACGACACATCGATTAAATAACTCGCACCATTAATTCTATATAAAACAAGTAAACGTTCAAGTGGTTGGGATTGAGAGATTCTAAACATGCTTAATGGGCCTTCGTGACTCATTAACATGGCTTTTGGGTCCAATATAAATAATACATGTTATTGGGCCTCCTGTGACCCAATTACATGCTTAATGGACCATCAATGGTTTTTACATGCTATTGGGCCTCAGTGGCCCATTATGCATTACTAGTAAGGTCCAAGTAAATTATACGCGAAAGGGGCCAATGCGCTTTTCGTATACTCGACCGCCTTATATAACATACGAAATTAGTAGGGCCTAGTAGTCCTCTTCTCCTCGTCTGTTAGGCTTACCTTCTTTTCGTATAAAATAAAATTCGATCATTAATCAAGGTTAATCAAACTCATGTGGATTGAGTGAGTAATAACGGGTGACACCAATAAGTGTCGGTCGTAGTCTGTAGTTGTAATCAAAGTCTCCTGGAGGGAGAGCGAGAGTGTGTGTATAGATCTATACGGGGGTGACTCCCCCACACCTAAGTTGTTCGCTACAGTTAGACTCGGCCAGTCTAGGGTGACAAAGTAAGATCAAAATTCGGTGTTCATTAGAATACTAAGACAGACGAACTAGTCATTATCATGCATGGTTATAACGACTCACGTAGAAATCCGACATCATTAATCAGGGGAAATCATTAATCAAGGGAAATCATTAATCAAAGGAAAATCATTAATCAATGGAAATCATATTCATTCGATGTAACGATTCAATAAAGCAAAACAAACATAACTTTTATTCGGAAGACATCGGGTTTTCCGGGGAAATACATCTTACTCACTTGTACTTTCAAACATTATAATGCAAAACTTCTCATTTATTCATTTTTTGAAATCATTCACGCATATACTTACAGGATCATCACAATATTTTTCAAGAAAGTTTTATTACAGAAAATATCGGATTTTATGGGTTTTACCAATGACATAAACTACTTTACCTCAAACACACTTATGAACTCACCAACATTATATATGTTGACCGTTTTCAAAATAACTTGTATTCTCAGGTAATCATTAGACAAGGAGGCATCCGGTGTGTTGAAAGTATTCTTTTGTAGTAGCTAATCACCAAACACTTTATATTTTGAAATCATGTAATGTAACCCTTGTACTCGATGTAAACAATGCCAGTTGTACTATGTAATGGTTGGTGATGCATGTGTTATGTTTCATATATATTCATTGTGATGATATTTCAATTTAAGTCATGCGAGCCCTCGGACGTTTCCGCCGTCTGGTTCGGGGGTGTGACATATATATATATATATATATATATATATATATATATATATATATATATATATATATATATATATATATATATATAGAGAGAGAGAGAGGTAGAGAGATGATGACCATGGACTATTCTAGATAGTCTAGTGGAACGCTAGCAGGCTCGCAACCTGTAGGTGTTTGTGAACGATGTGTTCACCGGTGTACTCCATCCCCCTCATGGTTGTCTTACGGACATATATTGCTGAGGAACCCCCTTAGCAGTAGTGTACATCCCGATGAAAATCCTTAGGCTACGTCCCTTGAATTAGATGTTTTAGGGACAGAAAGTGAGGATAACGGGAATGGGTAATCGGGTTGATTGATTTGATGAAACTAATAAACTTAATTATTGTGGGTTGAAAATCCTATGTGCTCACCAGGCTCCCAAGTCTGACCCACTCAGTTTCTTGTATACAAGTTGTGGAAAGAGAGCACAAGAGTGATGATCTGATGAGAGATCAATGGATTATAGGCCACTAGAATAAATAAATGTTGTAAGGCCTATGTTGTTTCTGTTTATGCTTTTGTTTAGTATTGAGAATGACATCCCCAGGTTTGTAATATAATGAAAATACATTTCTTCAGAAATGCTTTGATAAATTCTTTATCATATTTTTGGGAACAAATTCCGCAATATTTTTCTTCAAAAGAATACTCTGAATTTTGAAATAAAGCATAAACAAATCGGTCTTTTCTGGCCATGAAAATGGGGATGCCACAGTTGGTATCAGAGCATTAGTTAAGCGAACTAGGAATTTGTAGGATTTCCAGACTTAAACTTAGAATGCTAAGCGATGATTGTGAGATGAGTGTCTATTGTATTTTAGACACGAGCACTAGCTTATTTTAGGAAAGATGCCTAAATTGTTATTATGAGCTAAATGATTTATGTTGTAGCTATAAAGATGCCTTATATGCTATTATTTGATACGATCTATGGTCTGTTTCCGACCGGATCTGGAAAATTTATGTGTTCAGAATTCTAAACATATAAATTACGGTATTAGAACTAGCATGTAACTTTTCGGAGTGACAAGGAGGAATAAACGTCTATCGTAAATAAAGATCTAAATTCTCATACTTTGGTGAATATATCGACATGGTGAGAACTCGAAGCAGATTAGGAAACACTAACAGAAACGCTAATGGAAACCAACAGCCTGAGCCACGAGTGATTGTGCGTGCACCAGAGGTAGTAGCTACACCCGAGCCAATCACAATGGCAGGAGTACAAACCATGATTCAAATGATGTTGGATTGTCATATGGAGGAGACAAGGCGTCTACTTCAACAGAATATGGATGAACCTACTGTGCCTGTTGAACAGCCTGAACTGAATGAGGGACAGTCAGAAGAAGGAAACTATAGCAGAACCGTTGGCTAAGCTGAACCGCCAGTGGTTGGAAGGAATAACCAAGAAGGAGGAATTAATAGGGATGGGCGTATGTATAAGAACTTCTCAAGTCTTTTGGGAAGCCTAAAGCCAGTGGAGATTATGGACTGGATCTCCGAGATGGAGATGGTATTTAAAAGCTGCAACTACAGTAACAAGAAGAAAACCGTCTTCGCAGTCAGACAACTAAGGACTGGAGTTTTAAGCTGGTGGAAGTTATTGGCAGATACAATGCCACGAGGAGAAGCGCTGGAGATGTCTTGGGAAGCATTCATGGAGTAGTTGAAAATGCAGTACTGCTCGAAAGTAGATCTGATAGACCTGAACAACGAGTTTCAGAACCTGAAGAAAGGGAAGATGAGCGTTGATGACTATGACACTATATTCACTGATAGGATGAAGTTATTCCCCTACTTGGTGCCTACCAAACTCTCCAAAATAGAGAAGTTCGCTAACGGTTTGCCAGCCGACTTTGGCACAATGGCCAAAATGGCAACTACCTTAAAAATAGGCCTTTGAGCAGCCAAAAACATACAGACCCAGCTAAGAGAAAAAGGGTTTGGAGAGAGCTGAGGTTGGTGAGAAAAGGAAGTTTGATGTATCTTCAAGGTCCAACAAAAAGAGCAAATTCTCGAAGTCTGGTTCGAAGAAATTTGGAGGAGGAAGGGGTGAAGCGAAGTGGTGCGAGAAGTTCAAAAAGAAGTACTATGGAAAATGTGTCAGTGAGATCACTTGTTTTAAGTGTGGAAAGTCTGGGCATTATGCCAATGAGTGCACATTCAACAAGAAGGTCTATTATGGGTGTAATGAAGAAGGGAACATTTCGAGGGACTGCCCGAAGAAAAAGGAGGCGACAAGGCCTAATGTTCCACCGAGGCTAAAAGCAAGAGCATTCCAGATGACACTGGAAGCCGCAAAGGATGCAACTGATGTCGCTTCAGGTACATTTCTCGTAAATGAATTGTCTGTCAATATATTGTTTGATTCGGGAGCAAATTACTCCTTTATATCGCATAAATTTGGTGGAAGACTAGCATTACCTGTAGATAAACTTGATGATGCTCTAGTTGTAGAAGTTGCCAGTGGCAAATTCATACCTGTTAGTGATTGCATTAAAAACATCATCATCGATTTGAACAGGAATAAATTACATGAGGAGCTGTTACCTAGTGAGTTGAATGGTTTCGACATCGTACTGAGAATGGACTGGCTTAGCGCCAATGATGCCGAGATACTATGCAAGAAGAAGATAGTAAGAGTAAACCCACCTGGAAAAGATTCATTTATGGTGTACGGGGATAAACGTAGAGTGAATTCTGGAATCATTTTCCTGATGAAAGCCGACAAATGTTTATCTAAAGGATGTACATCATACTTGGCATTTATGATCAATGCAAAGAAGGAGAAGAAGGAGATACAAAGAATACCAGTTGTGTGTGACTATCCGGAAGTATTTCCCGAAGATCTTCATGGATTACCCCCTGATAGACAAGTGGAGTTTCGAATAGACTTGTTGACAGGATCGACACTAATAGAGAAAGCACCATACCGATTAGTACCGACAGAGATGAAGGAGCTTATGAAACAACTTCAGGAGTTGTTGGAAAACAGTTTCATTTGACCTAGTTCATCACCCTGGGAGCTTCGGTGTTATTCGTGAAGAAAAATGATGGAAGCATGAGGATGTGCATAGACTACAAAGAGCTGAACAAGGGAACAGTAAAGAAAAAGCATCCATTGCCAAGGATTGATGACCTGTTCGATCAGTTGCAAGGTTTGAGATATTTATCAAAGATCGATCTCAGGTCAGGATATCATTAGCTGAAGGTGAGAGAACAAGATATTAAGAAGACCGCATTTGGAACAAGATACGAACACTATGAGTTCTTGGTTATGTCATTTGGACTAACCAATGCTCCAACAACATTTATGGATTTGATGAACAGGGTTTGTAAACCATTCCTCAATAAATTCGTGATAGTGTTCATAGATGACATTCTGATTGACTCAAAGAGCCAGCATGAGCATGGCAAGCACCTGCGAGTAGTGTTAGAAGTTTTGAAGAAGGAGAAGTTGTACACAAAGTTCTCCAAGTGTGATTTTTGGATTCGAGAAGTCTAATTCTTGGGTCATTTGGTTAACCAAGAAAAGACAATGGTTGACCCAGCAAAGATTGAAGATGTGATGAAATGGGAACGACCAAAAAGTCCCACGGAGATTCGAAGCTTTCTGGGATTAGCTGGATATTACCGAAGGTTTATCCAAGGCTTTTCTTCGATAGCTGCTCCATTGATAGCTCTGACCCATAAAGGAGCTACATATACATGGAGTGAGAAACATGAAGAAGCATTCGAGAAATTAAAGAAGAAGTTGTGTGAAGCACCGATTCTTTCTTTACCTGACGGAGTTGAAGACTTTACAGTCTATAGTGATGCATCTAGAGTTGGGTTAGGTTGTGTTCTGAGCCAAATAGATAAGGTGATATCATATGCAACTCGACAATTGAAGGAGCACAAGAAGAACTACCCACTCATGCTGGAGTTGACAGCGATAATATTCGCATTAAAGATATGGAGGCACTATCTTTATGGCACAAAGTGAAAACTTTTTACCGATCACAAGAGTCTCCAGTATCTCTTTAATCAGAAGGAATTGAATATGAGACAACGACGTTGGCCAGATTTACTCAATAATTACGATTTTGAGATACTTTACCAACCTGGTAAAGCAAATGTCGTAGCTGATGCTCTAAGTCGAAAAGTAAACTTGGAAAGAAAAAGGCCAAGAGCGTTAATAATAGAAGTTGTCTCAACGATTGTGGAAAGCATCAAGAAAGCTTAGGAAGAAGCTTTGGAGAAAAATGACCGAAAGGAAGAACGTTTAGGCAAAACGTTGGTATTCGGTACAAATAATCAATGATTGAAGGTATTGTTGGGTTTTGAGCATTCTAACACTCCTATGGTGTACATGCAACCCTATAAACCTTGGATCTATGTTTTCTCTATTATACATGCAAATATTAACTATTCCAAGGTTTCATCCTAACTAGCATATTATGAAGCACCTATACTACAAAGTTCTAGTTAGATGACATACCTTTTGATGTATCTTGATGTATTCAAGCTTTAAGAGCTTAGCCCCAACAGTGTGGAAGCCTCAAATGGAATCACAAGTCACCAAAACACCTTGGAAGAACTTGAAAGAATATGTATGCACACTAAAATCGGCCCACTCTTATTTTCACACACTTGTGCCAATTTTGTGAGCCAAGGACCCCTTTATATATTATGGAGGATTAGGGTTACATCCATGTAAACCCTAATACCCATGACCTTTCATTTACATAGGATCCATGGGTTAAAAGCTCCATGGACCATCCATGAAAGCTTAGCCCAACCTAAATGAACTTGGCCCATTCCATATATATAAGAGTCCATATTTAATTAGTTCTTTTTGATCACTTAATTAATTCTAAATTGATTCTTGATCAATACTAATTAAATAATATGATTCCATATTAATATATTAGAACTTATAATATATTAATATAAATCATAAATATACTATTCTCAAAAGACTATCCATATAAATTATGCCGGTGAAGTGCAACCCAAATGGACCATGCCGGGTCGGGTCAAGTACATACCAAATATAGTTATGGACTTAGACATTAATCCAACAGTCTCCCACTTGGATAAGTCTAAAACTATTATTGAGTATGACTTCAAAACCTAACTGGCAATCGTAGCTCTTAAAGCCGTTGTCGAACTCTGACCTTGTCAATGACTTGTGCATTAGATAAGGGATCATATATTCCTCCATTCTAGATATCATATGGATTGAGACATGGATTATAATCATTCTCTCTGTCCATTTGTTGTTTCCCAATTTTCGATTTATGATGACTGACTGATTGAACAAATCAAATCAGTCCTGGCTTGGCCAAGCACTCACATGTGTCATCGCTAAATCATCGAGGGGCCCATAGATATCGCTTTTATCCCAAAGGTAAAAGGAATGGATAAACTTCGACTCATATGGCTTGTTCTACTACTTGTTGAATCATACACAAAGGCACGTTTTATAACATCGAGTTACCAATGCATTTTCGTGCAATCAATGTATAACCAACTCATAGTAACAACTCATATCTCTAGGTTTTAAGAATATAAGATATTATAGTCTCATGATCACTCGTGATAAAATCCGTGAAGTGCTTCAAATGAGCGCGGGTTGAATCCAATACTCAGAAGTTATGAGCACTCATGAGTGTTGTAGCACCACTTTGTCCACCAACTTGGACCTCTACAAACCAACCTATGATAGTCTTGATTCATATCTACTTCCAACATATGACCGACTGTGGATGGTTTGAATAACTTAATCATTCAGGAAGAGCGACTTAGTTATTCTGGAAGTCAAAACATGCAAAGTGAAACACAAGAATAAATGAATCAAATATGGTATCAAACCCTATGAATATAAATAAACACTTTTATTTATCACCATACTGATTACTCATTATTCATTGTTTCGGTTTTATCAACTTTATACTTGAATTAAAAACACTAGTTGTCCCATGCTCCAAGCATGTACACTATGTTTTTCTTAAACAATAGCTTTGCCATACACCAAGTATGCACTCTATGTTTGTCTATGATCCTTACTTTGTGAAATAAACCAATTGAACATAATTTCAATGATTCGAATTTCACACTCCCAAATCCTTATCGAAAAATGTGAGAATTTCAAATTCCTATCATTTATCGAAATCTGTTTAGATTTTAAACTTATATGCACTGACCCTCCTGTAATGAATATGTACAAAGTCACAAAGACTTGTCAACAGTCATTATAAGGTATTCCAATGGAGATCAACTCCATAGAAACTAAGTCTCATATTCAAAGTACATTACTTTGGACATGCTTCTTGCATTAAGTTTTCTAATCTTACACAGATAACTTCCACCTATGGAGACAACTCCATATTCTCATTTTGACTATCACTTCTGAACAAGAGATGCCTCTTTTCAGAATATGTCAATATGGTCCTTCCAAAATTAGCACTATACTTCCAACTGTCCCTGAGCAACCAATCTTTGGTAAACCTCAGATTGTCCTCGACAATTGCTTAATCATTTTAGTCATATCCAATTCTAGACCTTTTCCCTTCTTAATGCCTCTGGGCATTTGGAAAAATTTAGAAATGACAAATATTATAGCACATGCAATCGATCCTGTACCCAAAGCAAATGGTACAAGATTCATGATGTCTCACATAAAGACATGATTCTAGACCAGTCTTTTGCTACAATATTTTTATTTGCCATGTTTTCAAAATTTGACTATGAAGAGGGATGCCGTAATCATAATCGAATTTTGAGAATGCAATATATAGAATTTCCTTAAGTTGAACCAATCCAACATGAAATTCATATATATATATATTATTGACTAAAGATGATTAAGGTCTCAATCTAAGCCTTTAGAACTGAAATGAAGTATATCCTCTCCCTTAATTATAGCAAAACAACTTTTTCAATCCCTGCAGCCTCACGAATTGAAACTTTTGTTTTCTATAATTAACATTGCTAACTTGCAACACTAACAATAATTATCATGCTCCCACTAACATGATGATTATTAGCATAACACTTATGCTCCTACTAGCTTTGACATGTACTCAGAAATCAGCTGGACTTCTAGAAATCAATACTTTATTGACTTTCTTACCAAAGTTCAGATTTCTGATACGAGATGGTTTGATAAAACTTTATCAAAATCATACACCTTTCCTTAGATAGCATGCATGTGTGTCTAAACAATTTCAGAACTATGAAAAGGGATGTCGTAATCATAGTCTCAATTGTTTAGACCTTTTGCCATCTACTTCAAATCTACTTGGTGGAAGTGTTTCCTCACCATCATTTTCATGAATCGGAGAGAAACCTTATGACCCTTAGATTTTATGGTGTATGTGTTCTTATCCATGTGAATCGTCAAAACCATAGTCACAAGACAAGGATAATGACATATCTAAACTCATATGGTCTGAACTTATGCAATCTTAACTTCTTGCCACCTGGCAGTACAGGGCCTGTCATTGCTTCCAAGTTGTTATGCAACCAATTGAGAACTTTCAGAACTCCTATGCAAAGCCAACTTTAACTGGAATGGGCACATAATATGTCAACACGATAGGTTATAAACCTCAAGTCATGTGCTAGTGAAGAACCTCAGGTTTTATTCTTGATTAGTTCTTGAAATTCTTTTTAGGATCTTTAAGACTCCCACTATCCTCTTGACATATAAGACTATCTTGCCAAATATTCAAGAGATAGTGCGGATTCTTTATCAAGACAAACACTTCACACAATTGGCCTTAGTTGGTCTTTGTTTTATCCAAAACATCACAACTTACCAATTTCAAATGTACAAGAGTAGGACACTTTTACTCTTATATTTGACAAGTGTTTTAAACCTTTCTTTAAGATATTTCACTCAAGTTACAATCTTGGAGTATGACTCTAAGAATTATTTTGGAACGAAGTATGACTCATCTTCCTGATCTAACCATTTCAACAATTCATGACTCTTCTTCTTAGTCATAAGAAATGCACTAAGATGACCTTTAGAGGACTAATTGTGATATGATTTCTAAATCATTAAGATGATCACAAACATGATACTAAAGTACTCTCCCATCTTTTCAGATTTGAGAAACTTTTATCTTTCTGCCTAATTTGATTCTTCCCATTCGTTCTGCCATACATTGAGACTTTTCCAATGTTTCAGAATTATACTTAAACTTGTAAGTATAACCATATTTACTAAACTTTAGTAAATCAAATAGTCTTAACGAGCTTTGTGGTGGACATGACCAATGCACAAGAATGTGTACTCGATCCCTTTAGTCCTTCACTTGACTCACACATCCATGTGAACAAGTAATTAGTCTTGATTTTCCAATGCTTGAAAGTTCTCATTCATCATACTATTCAACTTGCATGATTCCAAGTTTCGGTCCAATTGAAACTTGGGCGATGAGGAACTTTCCTGATTTGGTAAATTTAGACACTACCACAAATGAAAGAATCAAATCCATTTTCCAATATTGCTGTCAGTGGAATCATATAAGCAACAATTTTCCACAAATGCCATTGTAAGGATACTTCAAATAAATAAAATTAAACAATTTTCTTTTATTTTAAAACTTTGCGGAAAAACTTATCCTTACAATCCACATGGAAAATTGTTGTTATCTATTCCTTAGCAATATATCATAACTTCTTAAGCAACTGCTCAAAATTCTGATGCGATCGAAATCCACCTTCGCGATCAGAATCAACATATACTTCCTTTAAGATTTCTCTCTATTCTTTGATTCTTAAAACATCAACATGTGACCCAGTCACATCATGTAATGAGGATCTCAGAATAGAACTTAACAGAGTTAGATAATGGGCTCTACCTGATGTAGAGTCAAACTTATTGACTTTAACACCCTTAGGTAAATTTGGCAGCTTTGCAATCAACGCCCCTTCCTTTGGCAAAATAAACATATGGACCCTTTGGTAATGGGACTATCTCAGACTTAGCCTTTCTCTTTACCATTTGGTTAACCGGGTTGACTATGGCCAATCCCTTTCCATTGGGAAGAGAATGCTTTTTCTGGATTTCCAGTGTCACCATTGTCACTGTCCATAAAGTTTTTGGGAAGTTGATCTTCTAATCAAATTTGCTTTACTATCGTTCCAAATCATTGCTGATTCAGCAGCACCAAGCAAATAGATATGATCATTAAGGTTCATGTCATAGTCTGTTTCATAGTAGTCCCAAAGGAACTCACTATGTGACTTAGAAAGTGATTGAACATCCAACTTTCTCAAGACTTTGACACCCAACTCTCCCGGCTTGTCAATATGTGACTTCATCTCTAAGATGTGATCACACATAGACCTTGCTTGCCATTAGGGCTTGAGTGAACTTGAACTTGTGGGTCAGGGAGAATAATTGGAGGAGGTGGAGGAAGAGAAATATGCCTTCCATGAGCCAAACTCGGGAAGTCATATTCATTAGGAAAGCTTGGTTTGTGAAGATCATTGTTGTCTAAACCAAACATCAACAATGGGAGAAATTCACGTAAAGTTGATTTAAGTCCTTAATATAACACCCAATATGATATATTAAGGCTAGGACCCAACAAACTATTTTATATCTTGGAAGAGGGATGCCGTAATCCAAGCTATAAAATATTTGAAGGTAGGTGAATAACGATTCACCAATTTCCACCAAGATAAACGAAATGTATTATTAGGTTTTAATTGGTTTTGAAACTCCTAGATTCTTTTGAGATTCATTGAACTTTTCAATGGCATGTTTCAATCTCGAGTGTGCCCTTCAGGTTTTGTGACTGGGATGCCGAGGATCACAAAACAAGGTGTGAAGTAACCATGCAAATATACTTGGTACCCTTAATATTTACCCCTCAATCGATGTGCCGGTTAACCACACACGCTCCAACGATACTATGATAAACATTAAGTTACCCTTTGCCTACCTTGTTAAGTCCAGGTTAGTGTGCCGGTTAACCACACACGCTCCACTAACAGCTTAAACAAAGTGCAAAGTGTAATTTCATGGATTAGCACCTTATTCACATTTTCCTAAGTAACTAAGATTGGGAATTTATAAGTGTTTAGTTACTTAGTATTTATCATTATACTTATAATGAAGGGAGAATTATAGTCCTTGTCCTACCTGTTCGGCTAACGACCCTCCACCAGTCAAGGAAGCGGTGGGTGAGAGTGGACACCCATTAAACTGCCATTTTATAGGCAGTAACCTTATACCCCCTTATAGACCGGCTTCGTGAATGAGGCCTACTAATGGTAAGACGACTTGCTCTTATACATATAATATATTAAACTTTTAATATTATAATAGTATAAGGGTGTATTTTAGACATTTAAAATACTTGGTGGTTTAATCTATTAATTAAACTATACTCTTAATTTAATTAAATTTAAACCATGTCATTATGGAATTATTAATTCTCTTTTAATTAAACACTTTAATTATCTATTAATAAAGTCCATAAGAGTTAATTGAATTATTCAATAAAAGCATCATAATTCCAATTATTAAATTTAAAATTAAAACCATTTAATTAATTGTTTAAGTTATGAACCCAAGAGTTTTAGAATTCAATTCTTTTTTTTTTATCATAAAAAACTTTTTCCAAATTCCAAAACTTGAGGGCAAGTTTTGTAACTCTTGAAAACTTTTGGATTCCATAACTTATGGAGTTAAATACTTGTTTTATGATGAAACTTTTCATGTTCCATAACTTAAGAACAAGTTATGGAATTCTTTAAAACATTAAGACCAAGTTTTGTAACTCCATAAAAAACTTTGAATCAATTTTTTTAAAAACCTTTTCATATCCATAACTTATGGAGGTTTCAAAAAACTCTTTAGATCAAACTTTTAAAACTAATAAAATAATCATATCATTTTATCTTTTACTAAATTTGACCTAATTCAACTCAGATAGCAAATGATTCAAATTTTACAAATAATTAGTTTTTCACAAAAACAAGTAATTATCTTAAAATTTGACAAACGTCATGTTTTTTTTTTCCTTTTTTTTTCAACTTGAAAATAAAACGTTTGCATCAATATAACAGAAAACAACCCATGGCTCTGATACCACTGTTGGGTTTTGAGCATTCTAACACTCCTATGGTGTACATGCAACCCTATAAACCTTGGATCTATGTTTTCTTTATTATACATGCAAATATTAACTATTCCAAGGTTTCATCCTAACTAGCATATTATGAAGCACCTATACTACAAAGTTCTAGTTAGATGACATACCTTTTGATGTAGCTTGATGTCTTCAAGCTTTAAGAGCTTAGCCCCAATAGTGTGGAAGCCTCAAATGGAATCACAAATCACCAAAACACCTTGGAAGAACTTGAGAGAATATGTATGCACACTAAAATCGGCCCACTCTTATTTTCACACACTTGTGCCAATTTTGTGAGCCAATGACCCCTTTATATATTATGGAGGATTAGGGTTACATCCATGTAAACCCTAATACCCATGAACTTTCATTTACATAGGATCCATGGGTTAAAAGCTCCATGGACCATCCATGAAAGCTTAGCCCAACCTAAATGAACTTGGCCCATTCCATATATATAAGAGTCCATATTTAATTAGTTCTTTTTGATCACTTAATTAATTCTAAATTAATTCTTGATCAATACTAATTAAATAATATGATTCCATATTAATATATTAGAACTTATAATATATTAATATAAATCATAAATATACTATTCTCAAAAGACTATCCATATAAATTGTGCCGGTGAAGTGCAACCCAAATGGACCATGCCGGGTCGGGTCAAGTACATACCAAATATAGTTATGGACTTAGACATTAATCCAACAGGTATTCCAAGATAGGATTTGGGTACCTATGATGGGAGGAATAAGAGATCTTCTGATGGAAGAAGCTCACAAGACCATGTACTCGATTCATCCCGGCAACAATAAGATGTATAGGGATCTGAAACCTTACTACTGGTGGCTGACGATCAAACTTGATGTTGCAAAGTATGTGGTAGATTGTGTAACATGTGCGAGAGTTAAAGCACAACATCAGAAACCATATTGGAGTTTAGAACCTTTAACTGTATCGCTGGGTAAGTGGGAAGACATCACCATGGATTTTGTGACTAAACTGCCCAGGACGAAGAACGGTCACGACATGATTTGGGTAGTCGTGGATCGTTTCACAAAGAGTGCACACTTCATAGCAGCCAATGAGAGATGGTCTATGGATAAGCTTGCAAATGCTTATGTGAAGGAGGTAGTAAGACTTCACGGTGTACCTTTAACGATTGTATCAGATCGTGATAGTCGTTTCACATCAAGGTTTTGGAGGAGTCTACAAGAGGAAATGGATATGAAGTTGTGTTTGAGTACAACCTACCATCCGCAGAATGATGGTCAGAGCGAAAGAACGATTCAAACATTGGAAGATATGCTAAGAGCATGTACCCTAGAATTTCAAGGTAACTGGGATGAGCATTTACCCATGGTAGAGTTTTCCTACAACAATAGTTACCATTCGAGCATCAAGATGGCGCCTTATCAAGCCTTGTACGGACATAAGTGTCGTACGCCGTCTTGTTGGCTTGAGGCCAGAGAAAAGCAGTTTATGGGCCCCGAGATAGTCCATCAGACTGCTGAAAGGCTAAAAGTGATTAGGGAAAGGATGTTAGTGTTGGTTTTTGTATACTACAACAATCTATGGTGCACATACAACCCTAATTTCTTTCCATCTATGTTTTCTCTAACTATACATACAATATTGTTTCCAAAGCATGAAGCCTATAAATAGCATACAATTGACATAATCAACATAGAATTGAGTTATAGAATTACCTCTTTGTTGTATGCTTGTGGTTTTGGCCTTCAAGAACTTAGCACCTCAAATGTGATGCCTCAAATGGTTCACAAACTGATGAATCGTGGAATCAAGTATTAATCAAAATCAGAGTAAAACTAATGCAGATTGAACAAACGATGTAAATAAGATCTGGTTTATGCTCATTTATGCTTTCAACGTTTACAGAGAAAAATAGACAGGTTTGTAAAGTACTCTTATCTAACTCTAGTAAAGTTCCATATTTATAGGAACAGTGAAAGCATACAAAAAATACTAAGGCATTGACACATAAGCTTCGTACGAAATAAACCTTAGTAAATAAACTTAACAAGAATTCGAAGGGTACAAAAGACTTCGACATATTACAACTAAATTCGACCCTTACAATCTCCCCCTTTGTAATAATGTCGACCTTCGTCAGTTCAAGAGTATCTGTATAGCATACAACATTACCCTTCGAATCTCAGTGTACCACGAGATAATCTTCTTCAACTCCTTCTTATCTTCTTCGTTATTCTTCTTGCAGCTATTCATACGGACAATGAAATTCGTATATTGGGATGTTGTGTATCTTTCCACTTCGGAAGCTTTGAATAAGAATCTTTTAGCCTTCCCATTTTTATCCTTCCTAGCAAAGACCAACCCAAACAGCTTCAAACAAATTTCCCCGTCTGCATACTTCTTCAACTCAGGTTGAGTTAAAGGAAGTTCCATTGGCACTTTCACTTTCAATCCCTTTGCAGTAGCTAACTCAACATCGGTAAGAGCTAAACACTCATAGTAGTTGTCAATGAAAATCTTGATGTGAGCAAGCCCAAGTCGAAAAACTTCAGGATTAGTTTCTCGAAGATATGAAGCATCTTTATCCTTTAACAACAATGCAACTTGTATCAGATCATACAAGTTCATCAAAGGAAAATCTGCCACTGAGAAATCACAAACTTGACCATTTGCCCTCGAAACAAAGAAGCGAAGATTATGCATCATATTTTCGAATAACATATCCCTCTTTATACTTATCACCTTCTTTATCTTCACGAGTGACCAAATTTCCTCTGGAAGCTTTCCAAGTACAGCATGAAATCTGATTTTCATGTATGTGTACTCATCATCATTGTCAAACTTCTCAGCAGTTTTATACTGAGCCATAATAAACATCATCTCATTAACAGGAAAATCCAGTTGATTCATGTCTGTGTTGAGAACAACATAACTCTGCTTCAGCTTCTTTTCAAAAGCATACATACGATTATATGCAACTTTCGACTCAATTGTTTCATAGTTGTAATGCTTTGAAGGATCACCCTTGTTCATTCCAGGTGGATCGTTCGCACGAAGTCGCATTATGCTTTGCATAATTCGTAACTTTTCAACCTCAGCCTCTACTTCAGCTTTCTTTTCCTCCTTCGATTTTTCGATCAAAACTGTTTTTCCTTTATCTTTGATCGAAGAGTCACCAACATTTTCTTTAGGCTTTGAACTACTGCCGCCTTCCCCAATCATAATTCCTTTAGAGATTGGCTTCGTGAGAATTGGCACCATAGTAACAATTGTTGAAGTAACTGGCCCAGCTGTTGACATAATTGGTTTTGTTGTTGGAATCTTCGAAGAAAACACCGTTCCAACAACCTTTGCATCTGCCTTCGTACCACCAACTTTCTTCTCTCCCCCTTGCACCCCTGTATAAACAGGTGGGGCATCTGTTGGAAGAAGGCTTGAAATTTAAGAAAGAGGAGCCAATTGCTTGTGTAAAATGGCTTCGAAATGAATGAACTTCTGAGACAAAAATTCCGGAGTAATCAACGAAGATGAAACTGATTTTACAGTTAAATCTTTCAGCTCCTTCAGCAGCTTGAGCACTTCCATAAAACTTTGATTTTCCGTTGTAGAAAGTTGAGTAAGTTGAGGACTCAAATTTTCGTACAACTTTACATATTTGGTAACAACATCACAAATAATGTCAACCTTTTGATTTATCGAAGCATAATCCCTTTACACGATTGCAATCTCCTTTTGCATATCCTGACGAAGCTCCTGAATTTACGAATTCACATCTTCCCTGACTTTCTTTACATCCTGAACGAATAACACATGTCGTTCCTTCACCAAATTCTTGAATTCTTTCACCTCCCCTCTAAACATCGAAGTTAGAGAATTCACTCTTAACTCATCATTCTGATCATTGTGATCAACCTTCTCCAAGAGTCTAGTCTCTAAGTCTCGAACCATTCCAGAAACTTTACTCACCACCTTTGCTTCGAAGGTTTTCAACAAACTGTCAACTTCCATACTGGACACAGACGAACTACTCCCCAAATCTGCTTGAGATTGAAGAATAGAATTCAATTTCTTGTTTAGAATCTTGAATTGTTTCATCATCATCAACATATGATCAGGAAAGTTGTCTTCTTCATCATCAAACTCCAAATCTTCAAACATTCCTCCAAAACCTTCATTGTCAGTATCAGTTTCAACAACAGGTGAACCTTTAACAGGTGAATTGATTTTGGGTGGATCAGTGGATTGAGATGGAAAAAGAGTTGTAAAAGGTTGATGGAGAATGTTTTCAAAGGTACGTGAATTTGTAGTATTCGGAACAATAAAAGGAGGTAATGAAACGAAAGTATCCTTTATCGAAGATGCAGGAATACCTTGAGTTGTAGCACCAACTTCTTTGTTAGACTCTCCTTCACCTATATTGACATTTAGATCCGTATCAGATATGTGTGTAAAAATGCCTGAAGTTCGAACCTCCTCAGTATGTGATTCAGTTAACGAAACTTCGGGTGGTATGACAGTAGTCTTCTCAGGAGTAGATAGAGATTGAAAAATAATTGTTTCTGGTGTTTCAGGAACTATCTCTTCTTCGGACGACTCCTCTTTTATAACCAACTTTCGTTGCTTTTTCTTCTTCTTCGAAATGTGTTTAGCCACGTCTTCAGCCCTACGTTTCTTTGACAAAGGCGAAACTGGAGCTGGAACCTCACGAAAAATTACTCCTTGATGAGAAAGTTGTGGTTTACGAACATTTGAAGGAGAAGATTTGAACAAACCATCTGAAGATTTTCTTGAACCCCGTGTCCTCTTCTTTAATCTTCGAAAAACACCAGAATTTGAAGGAATTTTCTCCTTAACTAGAGTATCATCAACAGGTTCCACTGGCTTGATTACAACAGTCGAAACATTTACGTCTGGCTTTTCAGGCTTCTTTGGGGACAACTTGGATTCGTGCACATGCTTCTCAGGAGACTTATTAGTTTCGTGCACTGGCTTCTCAGGTGTAGCCATTGCATCCTTCTTAGAACGTTTTGGTTTCTTCGAAGGACCAGCCTCTTCTTTCGACAACAACTTTCCAGTCGCAACATCAGGATTGATTGTTTTCAAGTACTCAACCAACACCGAATTTGTTGGCTCAACCCTCTTTAGCATTGCATCAGGAATCCTGGCAATGTGTGTGAACACTTCCATATCATCAGAAACTTCCTTTGGGAAGTGATACTTCATAAACTCAGCTCTTTATTCATCAGCAGGTACTGCAATTCCTTCTTTTTCATAAAAATAACCAAGGATCAAACTCCAATACCTAGCACACGAAATGCCTTGAACCACATTCGTGTTTTCGACACTCTTTTGGAATTCCTTCCACAACTGTGTAGAGTAGTCGACTGAAAGATCATAGTACAATCCTGCCACCATCGCATAAACCTCCATGCGACCTTTGTCTAATCCAACACTTCGACTAGTCAAGCATCGAAGAAAAATTCCGAACAAGAAATTCCAAATAGTTGGAAGAGCTGACTTCTTGAAATCACTAATCTTCGTGAGTGGGGGTTGATGACCCATCTCATTAAACATGTGAACAACTTGTGCATAAGTGAGATCAGTAACAAGTTGAGAATTAGGAATATCAAGAATCTGGCAAAAGATCTTCTTAGACAAACGGATTTTCTTGTCATTCACCAGTTGAAAAGTGATGATATCCATTGCTTTGCTATACGTAGCAGTGGATCCTGCCTGTGAAAGCCAAGAGAGAGAGGAACTGCAAACGAGTTGAACATCGCCTTTGAAAGAACATAACTCTTCAATGCGACGATTAACATCTTCAACTCTTTAGGATATAGAGACACATCTCCTTCCATTTGATAATTGGTGCTTTGAATCTTCATTATTGGTTGAGAAGTGATGTCTTCGGTTGTTCGAGAAGTAGAATCAACACCAACCATGATTAGGGTTTTGAAGCTTTGAAGAACAGAGAGAATTTGGGTATATTTTTTTTTCTTTTGTGAGCGTAAAGAGACAAAGAATCCGTAAATACCCTTTTTATACGTAACCCTGAATTTTGAATTGAACGTGGGATAAGGATTAATTAAGATCTGACGTGGCACCTTGAAAATCGCAGCAGTCTACCAATAAAGTTGCCATGCGTCAAAAACTAACTGTCACACCGCCTTGAAACCAGGACTGAATACAAAACGTCTCATCAGACAGTCTGTTCGAGTCACCTCAAAGAATAGTAACCGTCACCAACCTTCGGATGGAGGTTAAGCTCTTTCATCTTTGGGTTTAGAGAGGAAGTCATTTGCTAGACTGTCGAAATCATCAGCCTGAATTGGTATTACTCAAAACCCCAAGGATTTCGTGTGTGCAGTGTGCCAAAGTAAAGATAAGAAGCAAATTAACGAAAATTTGGATCTGTGATGTCAAAAAAAAATCGACACAAAAGCAGATAAACCCCAGGAAAAGGTTGCTTCATTAATTATCAAGAGAGATAATCAACTGCTTGTGTATGTTCCCGTGAATTACCATCGAATACTTATAGAGAAGTATCGAAGGTCTTCTTTTGTTAGGCTTATCGGGTGGTTTATAATTTCGTTACATATCAACCTAAACATAAGGTGAGTAATTGTAACGGAAATTACTTGTTTGACCAGTGTAGTCAGTGACAAGTATGCTTTGAATTATGTTGATAGTAACTTTGAAAGCAAATGAAACTCATACAGAAATCATATTCATGAAAAAATATTTGTTCTGGAGCCTGTTGGGTAACAAACATCATGGGCTTCGATAGTTTGATCAAGATCACTCATGAGAAAGGAATATGATTTTGAGTTTCGAAAAATGGTACTGAAACAAATGTTTCGTCAAAATTGGAACATAGTTCCCCGTCAATTCCTTACGAAGATAGAAAGTTGGGTTTCACTTTCATCACGGCCTCATGATGTCAGATCATTAACACATAATTTTGATATATCTAAATCTTGATGGGTCGAATCAAAGATCTCTTGGACATATGTCTTCGTGTGTGCAAGTGTAAGAAATTTGGTGATGAAAAAGATTGGTTTTGAGTAACGAATTGTACCTCTGTTATTTTCGGACAAAACAGATAACTCTTAACTCATATGAGAAGAGTAAGGTAGCTCAATTGACTAATGTGAATATAATCCTGACTTTGGAAGAAATTTTCATATGAAAAATTTCATTAAGGCTTCCGTAAACACACATTGAGTCTACAGAGGCTTGGGTCAACATGCTGCAGCATGCTTCTAGGGACAGTCTAACTAGTACATAGTTGTCGAAAGTTTACCTTCCCATAGAAATGCAAGCATGACCCTTGAAAAAATTTTCGTGTAATCTGCACAAAAAAAAAACATAGAAATTAACAAAAATCTTTTTGATATTTTTGATTTTTCTAACAGAAAGAAAATATTTTTGTGTTTTTGTGAATTTTTCGAAAAAGAAAACAATTAATAAAAGAAAATCTTTTTGGAATTTTTGATTTTTCGAAATAAAAACAACAAAACGAAAAGAAAATCTTTTTGGAGTTTTTGATTTTTTCGAAAATAAAACTAAGATACAAACTTACGAAAAACATTTTTACAAACATACGGAAATTTGTAAACAAACTACAATTTGTCATTCTTACGAAAATTTGGCAAACTAACGAAAATTTGACAACCTTACGGAAATTTGACAAACGAACGAAAATTTTGTACCACACAACCAACATGCAAATTGTCGAATTCGAAGCGTGTCGAAGCGTTGACTATGAACAGTAACCGCTGAATGACATCTTATTGCCTCTAAATCGACATAGTTGTATAGCACTCCTTTGCTATACATTCGAAAGCCTTCCTGGAACAGAACTCGCTTCAATCATTCCTAAACCAGTAAAAATTCGAACAAATGATTTTTCATCTAAAGCTTTTGTAAAAATATCAGCAAGCTGATCAGTTGTTTTTACAAAATGAACTTCAATGTTTCCATCGTCCACATGATCTTTGATAAAGTGATAACGAAGAGCTATATGTTTTGTTTTCGAATGTTGTACTGGATTATGACAAATGCGTATAGCACTTTGAGAATCACAGTACAATGGAATCTTTTTCATATTTACAGCATAATCTCTCAACTGAATTTGGATCTAAATAATTTGTGATGTACAAGCAGCAGCTGCAACATATTCGGCTTCAGCAGTAGAAATCGAAACACACGTTTGCTTCTTCGACTGCCAACTAACTAACTTTCCATCCAAAAATTGACAACCACCACTTGTACTTTTTCGATCCAAGGTACACCCTCCTAGATCTGCATCTGAAAATGCCTGAATGAAAAATCCTGTTTTCGAAGGATACCACAATCCTAACGAAATTGTTCCCTTGAGATAACGAAAGATATTTTACTCACAGCTGTTAACTGTGGTTCTCGAGGATTTGCATGATACCTAGCACAATTACATACAGAAAACATGATATCAGGTCTACTTGCAGTAAGATAAAACAATGAACCTATCATGCTCCTGTATAAAGTAAGATCAACCGCAGGCGTTTCTAACGAAGGTGTTAGCCTTGTGATAACAGCCATTGGTACTCTTAACTTCGTGCTATTTGTCAATCCAAACTTTTCGAGCAAATTCCTTGTATATTTTTCCTGATTGATGAAAATGCCTTCTCTGTTTTGACATATGTTTAAGCCAAGAAAATTATTGATTTTACCCATCATGCTCATTTCGAATTGGCTTTTCATCAAATTTTCAAATTCATTAGATAAAGCAGGGTCAGTAGAGCCAAAAATAATATCATCGACATAAATTTGAACAAGCATCAGATGATTCCCAACTTTCTTTCGAAATAATGTGGGGTCAACTGATCCTTGTTTAAATTTCGACTGTTTTAAGAAACTAGTAAGAGTTGCATACCATGCTCTTGGTGCTTGTTTTAACCCATATACAGCTTTATCTAAAATATATACATGATCAGGATGCATTTCATTTACAAAACCTGGAGGTTGTTCTACGTAAACAGTTTCTCCGAGTTCTCCATTGAGAAAGGCACATTTCACATCCATTTGATAGACATCAAAATCCTTATGAGCTGCATATGCTAAGAATATTCGAACAACCTCGAGTCTTGCAACATGGGCAAAGGTTTCTTCATAATCAATACCTTCTTGTTGCGAATATCCTTTTACAACTAATCGTGCTTTATTTCGTACAATATTTCCATCTTTGTCGGTTTTGTTTTTGAAAATCCATTTTAACCCGACAATTGAAACATTTTCAGGTTTAGGAATTAATCTCCAAACCTTGTTTCTTTTGAATTCAGCCAGTTCAGATTGCATTGCAACAACCTAATCTGAGTGTTCCATTGCCATCTTAACTGTGTTTGGTTCAATTTTAGACATGAAAACATTGAACATGCAAAATTCTTGATGAGTATTTAATACCTCATTCTTCTCACGAATCTGAGCTCTGGTTAACACTCCATCTTTAGGATTTCCAATGACTTGATCTTTTGGATGAGTTTTTGTCCATTTCTCTAATGGTGGATATGTTGGATCAAATTCTAAAGGTGCATCTTCGTACAACTCTTCATTTTCAGATCCTACAACAGAAAGATTATCATTTATTTCGTGAAATTCATCATTTTGATCAAGACTTTCGACAGAATTATCATTTTGATGCTCTCCCTCAACAAGATGCTCCCCCTCAACAACTTCATCCATTCTCCCATTCTCTCCCTCAAAAGAATGCTCCCCCTCAACCAGAGTATTCGAATCCAAGTTGTCACAACTAGCACTTTTGGCTAGGAAATTCCGTCCTCAGGTAAGTAAGGACTATTGTGAGATTTGTGCTAACACTCCTAAGTGTTCAATATGAGTTCCTAAGGATCCATAAAGTGTTAGAATGCAAATCTCTCCAAGTATAGTGAATCTCTCCCAAATCACTCCAAGTATGTGAAATCTCTCCCAAATCTCCCTAAGTATGCGAAATATCTCCAAGAATAGTGAATCTCTCCCAAATCTCTTTAAGTATGCGAAATCTCTCCAAGAATAGTGAATCTCTCCCAAATCTCTCCAAGAATAGTGAATCTCTCCCAAATCTCTCCAAGTATGTGAAATCTCTCCCAAATCTCTCCACGTATCTCAAATCTCTCTCAAATCTCCCTAAATACCTTCCTTAGTCGAAAACAGCTCAAAACCGGAAGAGGAAACCCCAAAAGGACCCTCTTGGTCCGGAACCTCTTGGTCCGGACTCCTCTTGGTCCGGAACCCTCTTGGCTCGGAACCCTCTTGGTCCGGAACCTGTTAGTCCAGAATGCCTCCTAAGGAACCAAGAGGACTCACCACTTCGGAACTTCCCCCCCCTTCTTGTTTCAGAACTTCCCCCCCTTCTTGTTTCGGAACTTCGCTTCGGAAGACTGCTGGCCGGACCGGACTTCGCTCGCATGACTCCGGAATTTGGAAGATGGCTTCGGAATTGATCAGACGAATTCAGATCCGAGAAGAGCACTCCGGAATTGTGAGATTTGCTCTGGAACTTCACTGTTTGCTTCGGAATTTACTCCTTTGCTCCGGAAATTACATAATGACTTTGGATTTCGCTTCTAAGCTCCGGATTTTTGCTATTTCCGGACCTTTTCATCATTTTAGGACATTTTGACGTCGGAAATCACACCAAACTCTCATTTTTTCCTATCCTAAACCCATATTTTATGCTAAAATTAATTATTTTAAGCATATTTTTCATAAAAATAAATGTTTGGGATTTAGGAAAACCTTATCCTAAATCAAGAAAAGGACAAGGAAGTTGACTTTGTGATTTGATAAAATCCTCATTTCTCATGCAAATCACAGTATTCCATGCTTTACCCACCAAATATCCATGCATGGACCACCAGATCCCCATGCATCAAAGATTCCTTTCCTTTCCTTATACTCCAAAGCCACGACAGTATGGGAGTTTAGACTCCACTTTCTCTCTCACTTTTCCCATTTTCTCTCAAAAACTCATCTTCAAGCAAGAACAGGGGATCTTGCTGAAAGGAAATTCTCAATTTCTCCCTGGAGTTGAAATGTAAATTCCTCCACCCACCTAATATTTTATTATATTTCAAGATGAATCCATATTATTTTATTCATAATAATATGTGATGATCATCCTTAGGAAAGCATCCCTCCCAGGGAAGTTCCTCATCTCAACAAGAGTTTAAGCTTGAGATCTTCACTCCATAACTCCAGAGAACTCCTCAACTAACTCAAGGTGAGCTTCATACCCCACCTTTTTCAATGTTTTAATGTTTTTGGGGAGAGTACAAGTCAAATCTTGCCTAGATTATTAAATCATTGCATATATACGTATGTTTGTATGTGTGTGTGAAATATTATTAAATTATTATTTAGTAATATACTCATGAACGAAGGATTTCTAAATTTCATAAAGAACAGAGGATACTTTGTACAAAAGAGCCTCCCAACTATTGGGTGTGTCCAACTTAACCCCTTTATCTATGCTCTCATGTCTAGAGATATAAATCATAAAAAGGGATCTTGATAAGTGGACACCATTTCTAGTAATTTTCGAAAAAGGAAACTTTGTGACTATTTTGCAAACTGTCAGGGAGTATTTTGTAAATATTCAATATAAAAGTTTGCATCACGAAAATATCAAATAGAGCCTTTATGACAGAAATATTTGTATGTCATAAGCTGCTGTCATAGAACCTCCAAGAACATAAGTAATGTTCTATATGTCATAAAACAGAAAATGCGTGTCGTAACCGGCAGTTATAAATTTATATAAATTATAACTTGACACTTTTTCTCTCTTGACTAAAATGACTTATTTTTCAATAAACGAAAAGAACGAACACGAGCACCTAGTTAACGAGCACAATCGACGATATGGAACGAGAACGATATTCTTATTCAACAAGTACGAATTTCATTATTTATCTAACAAATAAGGGATCTCTAACGATTGCTCAAAAGGTTGTTAATACTCTAGTCAGACAAATCTCAAAAGTACCTAAATATAAAAATATTAGTGTACGTCTAAGTCCCGTAAGGAGTTATAGCCAGAGTCTCGTGGAGGGAGAGCGGGAATTTGTGTGTAGATCTATACGGGGTTGACACCCCGCACCTTCACTGTTCGCTACAGCTAGACAGGCTATTCTAGGGTGACAGATGTCTTATCCAAACCGAGGGCGCCTGAGAAACGCCAAAACAAGCACTTCGTCAGATTAGTATGGTTATAACGACTCACTAGAATATGTTATATTAACTAGAAATTTATGTAAGGAAAACCTCATAAATAAACTTTGGCACATTGTGTTGATTGTCCTACACGTGATAGGTGATGGTCCGCATTTGTTGTGTTGACTGTCCTTCTTCATCGCGTAGAATGTCCACAATAGCCATGTTGATTCTTTCTCCTACAAGTATAGAGTCGTAATACTGCTATTTTTACAAATTAAAAAGCGTAGGCTCTACGGAAAACGTTTGTAAACGATTTTGATAACGATAAACTAACCCACACATATACATAGTTGGAAACTAGAACTTACGATTATTTTATAGCAGAAAACATAGGATTTTCTGGGGAAAACGATTTTTCTACGATTTCGATAACGATAAACTAGAAAGCACACACTCAATTTTACTCGATAAGAGGAACAAGATTTTCAACCATATTTCCTTTTTGAAAATAAGGGATTTTTCTTGAAACGGTTGATTGTAACTATCCAAAAGAACTATTCTCGGACACAGCTCGCTTTTACAAATCACACTACTTTTCAAAGTCACTCCTTATAAGGATGAACAAAAGTAATGTCATGCACACACATATTCATGATTTTCAAGGCAAGACTTCAAACGATTTCATAGAAAATATTGGATTTTCTGAAAATACAACAAGAACGATTCTAAACAAGTGTAAACGATTTTATACACAAAATTGCTTATGAACTCACCAACTTTTTAGCTGAAAGTTTTCAAAACGACTTGTATTCTTAGGTATCTAGTAAGCAGGTAACAAGGGACGCAGATGCAAGACTATTTAGCTGTAGTTTGGAATTTCTACTTATGTCTCTTTTACGTAACTCGAAGAACAAATACAATATGTAAACAGTGTAAGTTTGTTATCTCTATGTATGATGTTTGGATTGCTCTGTTTCATTTATATTCAATTGTTATGATACTGCACAATGAAGTCACCCGCCTCCGGACGTTTCCGCCGTCTGGTCCGGGGGTGTGACAGATTGGTATCAGAGCATTGTTTATAGTGATCTGGTATATCTAGCCATACAAGATATACAACTATAAATACAATGGGACTAAAACAAACTCTGCCTGAAAGTATACTTTAAAAAGACAAGTATTCTATAAAAGTATACGTAACTACTAACACAGTATCATAACGTGAAGAAAACAAAAGTAACTAATAGGTTGAAAACTACAGTCAAACCTGCGCAGTTATGTAATCATATCTGGGATCCTGATCAACTATATTTATTTGAGATATGACCAACATGTGGTTGGGAGTGATGGTGGTGTTGCAACCAACCTAAGATCTACCAACTATGCGCACAAGAGAATACTAGAATCGAACATTAAGTTTAAAATACTATAGGAGTATTTTAGGACACTATGAACCCCTCCAACACCTAAACTTTCCCCGTATATCTCGTACCTCGATTCTCGCACAAACAAGTAGTTGAAATTCCTCGCCAAGACTTCTACTACCCTATCACGATGATTTGCGGATGGGGCAAGGAGAGACCAAAAGAAGCCCAAGAGGAAAATCCAGAAATGGATCCTAAGGGATACCCAGGGATGAATTGTGAAAGGGAGAATTCCGACTAAGAAACCAGCAAGGATGAAAGCGACAAGGAAACCCTTGACGAGCTTTACCCGATTGGGAGCAGACCAGAGACCCTTTCACCTTTCTCTTCCCAGATACGTAACCACCCAATATAAGTGCCCCTGGGATGAACATACCTAGAAACAAAACGATATCCACGCTACAACAAGTTAAGCAATTGACTCCTATCCGGTTTAGGGCGCGTCTCCACAAAAGACAATCCATAATCGACGTGCATCGAACTCCGATAGCCAACACCTTCACGAATCAGACATCACCTCTGTCTAGACCACAAGTAACCCGAATTGACTCCCGGTTTCCAGCTCTCCGTCATGAAGTAATGGAGACGATAAGCAAATCCCAGTGTGCAACGGTGTAAATCCGATCCCCCACAAATAACAAGAACACCATTCCAAATGCCTTACGAAACCCACAATTAGGACCAGAAAACTATACAGACCATGTGCACTCCTTAAAAGGGGAAATGGTCATTTGGAGACTACAACTCATAGCAATCAAGGCTAGGACAACCTTAGCAGCATAAGGAACACAAAAAGAGCACCCTTAATATAAGTGAAATGGTCAAGCACCTTGTGCGCCAAAAGAGGATCACCACACTACTCGCCTTAGGTCCGTAATGCCCTTAATCCCAACCAGTAGTAGTAAACCAAGAGGAGTACATCCTCTAAGAATCCATACAATCGAATCCGTTAACTATAGTGCTAGCTATGTGCTATTTTGACGGACTTTACGTTACACAATACATGTTCCCACTCAATACCATAACTGTATCATGGGGATGTAGGTTGACACAATTAGCACAAACCCACTTCAAACTAGCTACAAGTGTATACGAGCTCACCTTTCGTGTGCAACAGGGTCATGTCTTCCCATGGAGACAACCAGTACCCTGACGATGCACCGGCCTTGCGAATAGACTCCGCCACTTTCTAAGCCACTGTAACAGCGGCTGTGGCATCCGTCATGGCATACTTCAATGCCAACGACACAAGCGAAGCTGGAAGCAGTGTTGGTAACTCCAACCATAACAACAACCAAGGAAACCAACGAAGAACAACTCACCCATGCACTCAAGGACCTAAACCTAAGAACAAGAAACGAAAGTTCGGAAACGAAAAAGGAGGTAGTTCGACTCAGAGGCTTACTAAAAGGCAACAAGCGGGACCAGTCTCTACCCCTGTTAATCCTACTCCTCCCACACCAAGACAATCATACCTTGGGAACAATCCACCCTGCAACAAGTGCAAATATCATCAATGGAGAGTCTGCCAGACATTTCGTTGCAAAAGGTGCAACAAGATGGGGCGCACCTCCCGCTACTGTAGGGCCCCGGCCCCATGCGTCTCACCGACCCTCAACCCAGAAGTAAGTCCAGTTTGTCACCGGTGCGGTGCAACAGGACATTTCAAGAGAAATTGTCCAACAGAGATGACTGACGAGGGAATTGACAACTAGACATGAAGAGACGACAAGAAACCCTACCGAGATTTTTGGTACGTTTCGAACGATAAACTTCATGTAACGGTTTTTCACAAAAAGGTCTTGCAAATGGAAGACGTAATTAAAAACTATTTCCCCATTCGACCGAATCCGTGAATCACGGAGAAGCTAGAGAATCCTTACTAATGGACCATGAATGGTCCCATATGAACGTTGGTATCGTATATAGTTAGGATTCCATAAACTAAGAGCGTGCGATTCCGCATCATTTTCCTGTCCCTGGTCTGAATAGCGATTAGGACAGAACCCCAGTCAACCATCTCTAAATATCCTAAGATCTTAAGTATGTGCGGTTAGGTCACATCCATCTATAGTGGAAAAACCTGGCAGAAGTCAGATTACGAATTCCCTTGACTTATAACAGCGCCTTTGTGTCACTAAAACACCTAATAAGCAGAAACGAGATAGACCCAATGGTAACAATGAAAACGAAACTAGAAACGATAAGAACACGAACACTAGAACACCTAACAAGCAGAAACGAGATAGACCCAATGGTAACAACGAAAACGAAACTAGCAATGACACTAGAACAACTAACAAGCAGAATTGAGATAGATCCAATGGTAACAACGAAAACGAAACCAACAACGATAAGAACACGAACACTAGAACACCTAACAAGCAGAAACGAGATAGATCCAATGGTAACAACGAAAACGAAACTAGCAACGACAAGAACACGAACATTGGAACACCGAATAAATAGAAATAAGATAGACCCAAATGATAACAATGGAAACAAAACTATCAACGATAAGAACATGAACATAGAACACCCTGTCATTCCTAGCAACCAGTGCTCCTCAAATCGTCGTAACAACAAGAAGTCCAATGCCATCAATTGGCATAGACAGACTTGATCCTCACCTTACAAATCCCTAGCAACCAGACACCTAAGTCCTGGTGTAAGAATTGCCACACGCTCTTCCCTAGCCGCGATAAAGATTTAAAAATCAAGGAGCAAAAGGCATTAAGGGAATTCGAAAGGCTTCAAACCTTCCTCCAAAGGTTCCGAAAAACTCTTGGAAATCTCAACCATGTGCTAAGCAGAGATAGAATCACCCCGACTCCTGGAACCACCCCAATAACCAAACACCCGATACCACTTAGCACAGTCACAAGAACAGATAGTGTCTGATCGCAAGAATGACATAATAGATAAGGGAAACATCAGACCCAGTCCCTAACCACAGGAAGCACCTATCTAACTCGTAAGGGAGAAAGACAAAATTACCATAGGCACCACTGACTACGAATAAGCTAAACAAACCCATCCTCAAGGATCGATACTCCCTACCCCCGAATCGGAGACATGTTCAACCAACAACGAGGATTGGCAGAGGCCGACCTACCATTAACTCGGGAAAACTATAAGAAGAAAACCCCTAAGATAATCTAAGACTCATAAGGTTAACTACACCACTCGCAAACGCAACCTTGGTGACCATAGTACCAACTCCTAAGACCCAGAATACTCTACTTCTAGGACACCAGGATTTCGATCCCTAGAAGACCATTCAAAAGGTCTCGCCAAGAAAGGGCCCGATAACTCATAGTCTCCGATTAACCAAAGGAACCAAGTTAGGACATTTCTCCTTTCATGGGCTCAGCACTCATAAGTGTAAGACCACCGAAACTCTATAAATTCCACCTGTCGAGGTCAAGGTAAACACAAACCCACATCCCGAAGAGAAGCATGTGTAGTGGACATTGACAAAGTTTGGATGCCCACTTGCTTCTAATCGAGTATTCCTATGACAACAACTACCACTCGAACATAGGAGTTGCACCCCTCGAGGCCCTGTGTGGCCAGAGGTGCAGATCATCCTCTGTTAGGCTGAGATGGGAGATACCCAACCAACAAGATGACAAACGCCCAATAACACACTCACTAGACCCGAGATTATTCGATAAACCACAAGAAGGATAGTTAAAACCCAAACACGACCTCAAACATCGTAACACCAACAAAGGAACTATGTAGATAACATCTTAAAATATTGAAATCCCAAGTAGGGATCAGGGTATTATTTAAGAACTCCCCTCGAGGAAGAGTAACTCGAATCAAAAAGGAAAGTGAACTAAACTCCCGATGCAACAAACCCTTCGAGATCCTCGCACAGATCGGCCCGGTAGCCTACCAACTCCAATTACCCTCCAAGCTTAGTAACGTACATCCTGTATTCCATGTGTCGAACCTAGAAAGGGTCGGTCAGGCAAGAACCTTTCCAGTCCCACTAGACAAGGTTTAGTGGACTAGAACCTCCTAATAGTTGATCAGTCTATCGAAACTATGGATAGAAAGGTTAGGCACACCAAAACAAAACCGCATCCCGATTGTGAAGGTTCGAGAGAACGCTAGGCGTGAGCCGGAATTCCCTTGGGAGAGCGAAAACCAAATGAATCGAAAGTACCTTCATCTATTCCCATATTCATGACTCTACCTTTCGAAAGAATTTTGGGACGAAATTCCCTCTAACGGGGGGATGATGTCACAACTAGCACTTTTGGCTAGGAAATTTCGTCCTCAGGTAAGTAAGGACTATTGTGAGATTTGTGCTAACACTCCTAAGTGTTCAATATGAGTTCCTAAGGATCCATAAAGTGTTAGAATGCAAATCTCTCCAAGTATAGTGAATCTCTCCCAAATCTCTCCAAGTATGTGAAATCTCTCCCAAATCTCCCTAAGTATGTGAAATCTCTCCAAGAATAGTGAATCTCTCCCAATTCTCTTTAAGTATGCGAAATCTCTCCAAGAATAGTGAATCTCTCCCAAATCTCTCCAAGAATAGTGAATCTCTCCCAAATCTTTCCAAGTATGTGAAATCTCTCCCAAATCTCTCCACGTCTCTCAAATCTCTCTCAAATCTCCCTAAGTACCTTCCTTAGTCGAAAACAACTCAAAACCGGAAGAGGAAACCCCAAAAGGACCCTCTTGGTCCGGAACCTCTTGGTCCGGAACCCTCTTGGTCCGGACTCCTCTTGGTCCTGAACCTCTTGGTCCGGACTCCTCTTGGTCCTGAACCCTCTTGGTCCGGAACCTCTTGGTCCGGAACCCTCTTGGTTCGGAACCTCTTACGGAATGCCTCGTAAGGAACCAAGAGGACTCACCACTTCGGAACTTCCCCCCGTCTTGCTTCGGAACTTCGCTCTGGAAGACTGCTGGCCGGACCGGACTTCGCTCGCATGACTCCGGAATTTGGAAGATGGCTTCGGAATTGATCAGACGACTTCGGATCCGAGAAGAGCACTCCGGAATTGCGAGATTTGCTCCGGAACTTCACTGTTTGCTTCAGAATTTACTCCTTTGATCCAGAAATTTCATAATGACTTCGGATTTCGCTTCTAAGCTCTGGATTTTTGCCATTTCCGGACCTTTTCATCATTTTAGGACATTTTGACGCCGAAAATCACACCAAACTCACATTTTTTCCTATCCTAAACCCCTTAAACCCCGATTTTATGCTAAAATTAATTATTTTAAGCATATTTTTCATAAAAATAAATGTTTGGGATTTAGGAAAACCTTATCCTAAATCAAGAAAAGGACAAGGAAGTTGACTTTGTGATTTGATAAAATCCTCATTTCTCATGCAAATCACAGTATTCCATGCTTTACCCACCAAATATCCATGCATGGACCACCAGATCCCATGCATCAAAGATTTCTTTCCTTTCCTTATACTCCAAAGCCACGACAGTAAGGGAGTTTAGACTCCACTTTCTCTCTCACTTTTCCCATTTTCTCTCAAAAACTCATCTTCAAGCAAGAACAGGGGATCTTGCTGAAAGGAAATTCTCAATTTCTCCCTGGAGTTGAAAGGTAAATTCCTCCACCCGCCTAATATTTTATTATATTTCAAGATGAATCCATATTACTTTATTCATAATAATATGTGATGATCATCCTTAGGAAAGCATCCCTCCCAGGGAAGTTCCTCATCTCAGCAAGAGTTTAAGCTTGAGATCTTCACTCCATAACTCCAGACAACTCCTCAACTAACTCAAGGTGAGCTTCATACCCCACCTTTTTCAATGTTTTAATGTTTTTGGGGAGAGTACAAGTCAAATCTTGCCTAGATTATTAAATCATTGCATATATACGTATGTTTGTATGTGTGTGTGAAATATTATTAAATTATTATTTAGTAATATACTCATGAACGAAGGATTTCTAAATTTCATAAAGAACAGAGGATACTTTGTACAAAAGAGCCTCCCAACTATTGGGTGTGTCCAACTTAACCCCTTTATCTATGCTCTCATGTCTAGAGATATAAATCATAAAAAGGGATCTTGATAAGTAGACAACATTTCTAGTAATTTTCGAAAAAGGAAACTTTGTGACTATTTTGCAAACTGTCAGGGAGTATTTTGTAAATATTCAATATAAAAGTTTGCGTCACGAAAATATCAAATAGAGACTTTATGACAGAAATATTTGTATGTCATAAGCTGCTGTCATAGAACCTCCAAGAACAAAAGTAATGTTCTATATGTCATAAAACAGAAAATGCATGTCATAACCGGCAGTTATGAATTTATATAAATTATAACTTGACACTTTTTCTCTCTTGACTAAAATGACTTATTTTTCAATAAACGAAAAGAACGAACACGAGCACCTAGTTAACGAGCACAATCAACGATATGGAACGAGAACGATATTCTTATTCAACAAGTACGAATTTCATTATTTATCTAACAAATAATGGATCTCTAACGATTGCTCAAAAGGTTGTTAATATTCTAGTCAGAAAAATCTCAAAAGTACCTAAATATAAAAATATTAGTGTACGTCTAAGTCCCGTAAGGAGTTATAGCTAGAGTCTCCTGGAGGGAGAGCGGGAATTTGTGTATAGATCTATACGGTGTTGACACCCCGCACCTTCGCCGTTCGCTACAGCTAGACAGGCTAGTCTAGGGTGACAGATGTCTTATCCAAACCGAGGGCGCCTGAGAAACGCCAAAACAGGCACTTCGTCAGATTAGTATGGTTAAAACGACTCACTAGAATATGTTATATTAACTAGAAATTTATGTAAGGAAAACCTCATAAATAAACTTTGGCACATTGTGTTGATTGTCCTACACGTGATAGGTGATGGTCCGCATTTGTTGTGTTGACTGTCCTTCTTCATCGCGTAGAATGTCCACAATAGCCATGTTGATTCTTTCTCCTACAAGTATAGAGTCGTAATACTGCTATTTTTATAAATTAAAAAGCGTAGGACTCTATGGAAAACATTTGTAAACGATTTTGATAACGATAAACTAACCCACACATATACATAGTTGGAAACTAGAACTTACGATTATATTATAGCAGAAAACATAGGATTTTCTGGGGAAACCGATTTTTCTACGATTTCGATAACGATAAACTAGAAAGCACACACTCAATTTTACTCGATAAGAGGAACAAGATTTTCAACCATATTTCCTTTTTGAAAATAAGGGATTTTTCTTGAAACGGTTGATTGTTACTATCCAAAAGAACTATTCTTGGACACAGCTCGCTTTTACAAATCACGCTACTTTTCAAAATCACTCCTTATAAGGATGAACAAAAGTAATGTCATGCACACACATATTCATGATTTTCAAGGTAAGACTTCAAACGATTTCATAGAAAATATCGGATTTTTTGAAAATACAACAAGAACGATTCTAAACAAGTGTAAACGATTTTATACACAAAACTGCTTATGAACTCACCAACTTTTTAGTTGACACTTTTCAAAACGACTTGTATTCTCAGGTATCTAGTAAGCAGGTAACAAGGGACGCGGATGCAAGACTATTTAGCTGTAGTTTGGAATTTCTACTTATGTCTCTTTTACGTAACTCGAAGAACAAATACAATATGTAAACAATGTAAGTTTATTATCTCAATGTATGATGTTTGGATTGCTCTGTTTCATTTATATTCAATTGTTATGATACTGCACAATGAAGTCACCCGCCTCCGGACGTTTCCGCCGTCTGGTCCGGGGGTGTGACACAAGTGCTCTCCCTCCACTGGATTATTATGCATACTTTCGCCAACTTCTAGAGAATTCGTTATTGAATTAGTTTGAGGGATTTGCAAGTCATCAGTATGCTTTGACAATTCAGATTGTTGGTTATCATTTGCACGATCTTCAGCATCCTCAGCCCTGTCAGGAATACCAAAAATACAATCATAATCAAAATCAGATGAATTCACAATGTCAGATTCATTTGTTGATTCATTAATAATTGGCTTTTGTTCGAATTGTTTTTCAACTTGTTTGACATAATGATACTCAAAATATAAGATTAAATGTCTCTTCGACTTTGCGTGTGCGCTTGTTTAACACTCTGTATGCTACCGAATTGTGCGAATATCCCAAGAAAATTCCTTCGTCAGCTTTTGCTTGAAATTTCGAAAGATTATCCTTGAGATTCATGATAAAGCACCTACAACCAAACACATGAAAGAATTTAACATTTGGTTTTCGGTTATTGATTATTTCATACGGAGTGATGTTAAAACGGTGATGAATAAAAGAACGATTCTGAGTAAAACATGATGTTGACACCGCTTCGGCCCATAGATACCGAGGAAGATTTGCATATGTCAACATAGTTCTTGCTGCTTCACAAAGTGATCTATTTCTTCGTTCAACTACACCATTTTGTTGTGGTGTATATGGAGACAAAAAGTTATGCGAAATTCTTTTCTCAATTAAGTACGAATCCAACATTTTGTTTTTGAACTCAGAGCCATTATCACTCTTGATTTTTCTAACATTCTTTTTCAAACTCATCTCAATTTTCTTGATAAAATCAATCATTGTTTGAGCGACTTCAGATTTTAACCTGAGAAAATACACCCAAGTGAATTGAGAAAAATCATCAACAATAACCAAAATGTACCGTTTCTTGTTGAGAGTTTCAACAGTTGATGGTCCACAGAGGTCAATATGAAGAAGTTGCAACGGTTCCACAATTTTCGAATCTATCACAATTGGATGACATTTCCTATGCTGTTTTCCTTGTTCACAAGCTGCACATAAAGTATCATTGTCAAATTTTAAAACTGGTAAGCCTCGAACAAGATCATCAAGTACCAACTTATTTAAATTGCAAAAATTTAAATGTGATAATCGACGATGCCATAGCCAGCTGATATCTGATGAAGCTTTAGAAAGTAAGCACACTGAAGGTTTGCCAATGATTGGTTTGATATCAAGAGTAAACATGTCACCATGTCGTTTGGACTTGAGCAAAACTTCGTTAGTTTCGACATTCGAAATGATGCTACCTTCTTCGTTAAACAACACTTGATTGCCAGTGCCCACAACAAGTTGTGAAACACTTATCAAGTTATGTTGAAGACCTTCTACATAAGCAACACGATTAACAGTGAATTTTGCATTCGTGACTTTGCCATATCCTTTCACCTGACATTTGTGATTGTTGCCGAACTTTACAACCCCTGCATTTTCCAAGCTTCGAAAATCTCTTAAATTTTCCTTTCGTCCAGTCATGTGACGTGAGCAACCACTATCTATTTACCATTTCTCATCATATTGCTCGTCACATAGCACCTGCATTCAATTAAAGAATTTAGGTACCCAAGGCTTTTTGGGTCCTTGGAAATTAGCTTTGAAAACATAATGAAATGAAGAACTTTTAACCCAATCACAAACTTTAGTTTTGAGACTATCAATTAAGTCCACATCATTATTTAAAGGAACATAAACATAAGTCTTTGTTAGTTTAGGGTTGTCACTGACACATGCCTTCGTCTTTTTAGATTGTGTACTACCAGGCTTTTCTTTCGAAACCGGTTGCCAAGTTTTTACCGATACATTCGAATCTTTTGAAGATGAGCTTTCAGTTGACGAATTATTCACATAATTCTCATAGGCTTCGTGAATTTGCTGTTGAGAATATTTCCTTGATTGATATTTTCGTCCTTTACCTTCAAGCCAATGATCGATGTTTTTGTCACGAGACAACCCTTTTGTGTATGAAACTTTTAAGGTTTGTTTTCCTGTAGGATTTGGAAAATTTGGTTTCTGTGGAAAGAAATCAACATTTGATTTAGGTCGAAATGCCATGGCGTATCGACTTTCATCATTGTTTCCAACACTTCGATTTTGAGAAAATCGATTTGGAGATTTTTGTTTTTGAGAAAACCTTGTTTGTTGATTAGAAGAAAATCGTTGTTGTGAGGGTTGATTTTGAACATTCTTTGAGGTATTTTTGTTATCTTTTGAAAATGATGAGTTTGAAACTTTCGAAGAATTTGTTTTTGGATGAATTTCAGATTTAGCTTTATTTGTTTGAGCGGGATTTAGCTTTTGATCTGATTGAACTACTGAATGAGAAGACTTGTTCTCAACAGATTTAATCTTTGTGTTTTCAGTTGTTTTCAAATTCAAACCAGTTTGTTGTTTTCGAAGCTCCATGGTTTGCCAAAAAAATTTCTTTCGAGCTTGTCTTTTTGAAATTGCATTTTCTTTTGAAAACTTGTCAATTTGTTCTTTAAATTCTTTAGAATTTAATTTGACAACAATTTCATTTTCCTCAACAACCTCTTTTGTAACTTCTTTCACAATTTTCGATTTTTCAACCCATTTGTGTTGTGGTTTTTGTCTTTGAAAAACATATGAATTATTTGTTAGATTATTTTCGACAGTGCTCTGATTTGACAAGAACCCTTCGTTTTTTGTTTTCTTATTGTCATCTTCGACCATTTTGTTGAATTCTGGTTTAATGTTCTCAACATTTCCAGTGGTGACAAACACTTGATTTGGAAAAACAACATCATCAGTACACTTGAAATTCAGATACACCACTTGATTTGTTTCCAAATAATGGGCTCCTTTTTCAGACAACACTTTGTCGAAATTTTCAGTGTCCCTAAGTACTTGATCAACAACAACACGGGGAATTTTAGTTTCTTTCGAATCTTTGTTTGATGAGACCTTTTTGTTCGAATTGTCATCATCATTTTCATCATCACTGCTATCCGTTTGACTATCACGGATATCCACAAACTCAGAATCATAAACTTTCGAAGTTGAAGGTTTGTCAGTGTCAATCTTAACCATCAAATCCTTAAGTTTTTCTTTTCCTTTAGATTTTGATGCAACATTAATGACAGACAACTGAGAACAATCAACATCCTCAATATCACTAATTTCGCTAATATTGTCAGAGTTATCTTCAATATCGGCAAAATTAGATTGGGAATCAGATGTCGAATTCTCAGTCTTTTTCAAAATGTTGATTTGTTCTGATTTAGATAAAGTATCATTCACTATATCAACTAATGCATTCGTATCCAGACATTCATTAATTTTGACAATTCCATATGCATATCTATCGTCTGGGATTTTGTCAAACTCAGCAATAGTTTTCACACAATCATACAAAATATTATCAACCTTCTCTCTCTCAAAAGCTAGAAAAGGCAATAATTTTCTATGTTGCTCTTTGCTTATTTCACACGAATGATGTAAATCAGTTAATTTTCCATAGAGTCGTTTAGCAGTATTACAGTAGATATTACGTTGTGCTAATAGAAGTTTTACATCACTAGTTAAAGAATCTCTATCGCACATGATGTTTGTGATTTGTAATTCTAAACACTCAACTTTACTTATTTTCGAATCTAAACACTTCAGGGTCTCTAACAACGGCATTGACAATTTCTTAGCCTCATTGCTAGCAGACACAACAATTGAGTCAAAATAAGTAACAGTTTCATCAAAAGATACTAATTCAGAGTCATAAGCACTTATTGGAATATTAAAAGATTCAAGAATAGAACGTACCTTTGTTGTCATTGGAGACTTGTTAGCAGATTTTGTTACGAAGCATCGTCATGTCACCTTATTCTCCTCTTCATCCGAATCGTCCTCATACTTCGCATACATAGCACCATCCGTTGGGTTACGCATTTCATCATCATCTGATCCCGAAGACCAGATTTGATAAGAGCCATCTTCTTCCTGCTCTCCTTTTGCCACCAAAGACAAATTCTTAGCTTTAGCCCTGACGTCCTCCAGCCTCTCGACATAGTACGCTTCATCCTTGACTTTGTTCTTCTTTTCGTCTTTCTTACGAAGTATACAATCATTCGATAAATGATTTGCTCCATTGCAGTAGTGACAATCCACCCCCAAATCTCCTTTTAACTTTTTCTCATTCTTCACCTCAGTAACTTTTGCATCATTCTTCTCAAACTTCTTCTTCTCCTCACCAACAACTTTACTCATAAAACCTCCCTTTCCCTCATTTTGCTTGAACTTCGGATTAAACGGCTTCTTGAAAAACTTTTTGACACGATTGTTTGAGTAAAAAGCTATTGCCTCATCGTCCGAATTCATTATAAAAACTTCTTCCTCCTCAGAATCATCTTTTTCGAATGTTTCTTTCTCAGATACTTTGGAGACAAGAGCTAACGGACCTCCCAGACTGAGCTTCGACTCCTCGGCCATTTCATTCACCTCATTTTCATGAGTTTTCAATTGATTGTACAAATCATTGAGAGTTGAAGTATCGAAACTCTGCTGATTCTTCACCATCATACTCACGCTTCTCCAGTCTTTACGAAGACCCATTATGAAAATGAGATTGAATTCCATCGCTGCCCTAGTGATTCCATAACGATTACAACGATAAATCAACTCATTCACACGATCATAATAAACTTTAATTGTTTCAACCTCCTTTTGTCTGAAATCCTTCAGCTCCACCAAACATTGCTTAACAGAATTGATTTTAGTCTTCTCGCTTCCTTGAAACTTCTCTTTTAGATTATTCCAGATCTCTTTGGCAGTTGTACAACTCCTAACATAGTTGTACACAACTGGAGGCAATGCTCCTCATAATTCTCTCATGCATCTTTTCTCCAGTTTCTTCAAACGATCAGATTGATTTTCAACACTAGAAGTTCCAGAAGATGATCCAATTGGTTGAACATTTGCAGGAGGAATGATATTTCCAGAGATGCAAGACCACAACTCTTCATCGAGTCCATTTAGGTAATCCTGCATGCGATCAGCCCATTGATCATAGTATTCAGGAATAAGCATCGAAATCTTAGTAGAAGATCCGAGTAGATGAGAGAAAGAAGTCATTGAATTGAGATTGAAGTTCACCATTGATGTACGGATTTTAATTTTTGAGATTTTTGAGAATTCAATGAAAATTTGAAAGCAAATAGCTGAATTGAATTGAGATTACAAACAGAACACTCGATTCAACAGTTCAATTGTAGAATCGGATTACAACTAACGATCTAGAACGAATTTTCACTTCAAAAAGCGCGGAAACTTTTTGAACCAAAATTGATTCAAAAAACCTTTTGAAACGACGTGAAAATCAGATCACGGGTTGTGATTCCTTCTCTGATATCAATTGATGAATCGTAGAATCAAGTATTAATCAAAATCAGAGTAAAACAAATGTAGATTGAACAAACGATGTAAATAAGATCTGGTTTCTACTCATTTATGCTTTCAACGTTTACAGAGAAAAATAGACAGGTTCTGTAAAGTACTCTTATCTAACTCTAGTAAAGTTCCACATTTATAGGAACAGTGAAAGCATACAAAAAATACTAAGGCATTGACACTTAAGCTTCGTACGAAATACACGTTACTAAATAAACCTAACAAGCATTCGAAGGGTACAAAAGACTTCGACATATTACAACTAAATTCGACCCTTACACAAACACCATGAACAAATGGAGGACTTTTGAGAGAGAATATGGAACACTAAAATTCGGCTATGCTTCTCCAAGAATACATGTTTTAACCAATTTTAGCCAAGGGGGTGTCATATATATAGTGTAGGAATCCAAGAGTCATGGGTAAACCCTAATCCATATACTTGGGTTATGATCCATATTTCATGTGGGCTAACTCTTCATAGATACTTACATAAACTTAGCTCATCATGGATCAATATGTCACACCCCAAAACCGGAACGACGGAAACGTTCGGGGGTGGAGGACGTCATGTTTAGTATCACAAGTCATGCATCATAGTAATCAAAGTAATAAACAACCATTTTATTAGAAAGAAAGTGTTTACAAAGTATGTGGTTCACATAACATAGACTATAAAGTAAATAACAAAAAGACATGAAGCTATTATGCTCCATCTTCTGAATCCCAGTGCGTGTACCTGTCTACTGGTCTCCTGAGAATACAAGTTATTTTGAAAGACTAGATCAGCATTTAAGATGCTGAGTTCATTAGATTTTAGTGATGTAAGTAAGTTGTAAGTTCTTTTAGAAAAGTTCGCCTGTTCCTCCAGAAAATCCTATATTTCCTGATTTGATGAAAGATAAGTAAAAATGACTCTACAATCCTTTCTATGAGTACTAAATGCATACAATTTATATAAAACCCAGAGTAAACAAACAATCGGTTGTGTGTATCTGCCCTAACCCACAACCAAACAAGGAACAGGGAATGAGGCGGAAGGCACACATCCCATTGTTTGTTAGATCATCGTTGTATATAACCCTGGTGTATTCACTTGGTACTCACGGAGTTAACTGTAATAGTTCTTTATAATTAATGAAAAGATTCTTTAAGAAAACCCTTATTTCTTTTAGTAAAAATGGTAACCACAATAGTTCCTTCTATAATCACTTAATTTATACTAGTTATATATAATCTAATATCGAACAGATAGTTAGTTGTGTGAATCTGCCCTAAGCCCACAACCAAACAAGGAACAGGAAGTAAGGCGGAAAGCACACATCCAACTACCTATCGGATATTAATTATATATAACCCTGATGTATAAACTAAGGTATTATAGAATTAACCACCTAAGGACCTTTAAGTTATAGTGGTTTAAAAAAATGGATTAAACCTTTACTGGTAAGTTTATAGTTTTGTCTACCAAATCTTCTATTTGAAAAGTATGTTTTGTACTAGAAAACGGTGTATTGAATTAGTATACTAAGACCTGGCCCATACCTGGTACTCCTTATGATTACTTGGTGTATACGGAATATATATATAGCTAAGATCGGATAGATAGTAGGTTGGGTGAATCTGCTCTAAGCCCACAACCAAACAAGGAATAGGAAATGAAGCGGAAAGCACACATCCTACTACCTGTCGGATCCTATTAATATATATCCCTGATGTATAAAATAAGGAATCATAAAGTTAGCATTATAGGCCCCTTCCTACTGAATGTACTGGACTCGACTGTTCTGTTTGTCGCTTGTAAGTTTTCCCTAGTTTATAACTATCTTAACTTGAAAATAGTTTGCATTAACTTTCAAGTGGAACTGTCACAATATGAAAGTAATGGGAAAAATGAAAGTATACAGTTGTCTTTTAAATTGACATACTGAAGTACTTGTTCATGTTACTAGTATGTTATGCAGTGTTATTATATTGTTTAGACAATTACTAGGAGTAATGAATCCTATACTCTTAACGCTGTTATCAATACTGTTGTGAGTTTTGTATATATTTTTATTTATTAATGTCCGGTACTTTGTAGATGTACCCCTTTATAAATAACTCCGGTACTTTGTAGATGTACCCCATATATAACGCCGATACTTTGTAGATGTACCCCATATATATAACTCCGGTACTTTGTATATATACCCTATATATATATATATATATATATATATATATATATATATATATATATATATATATATATATATATATATATATATATATATATATATAAATCATGGCATATTGTAGATGCACCATATATATATATATATATATATATATATATATATATATATATATATATATATATATATATATATATCCTATATACTACTTTTATTATCACATTTTGTTTAGAACAATGAGTTAGTGATACGTTCCCTTCCTAGGTTACTGGGAATCATTAGTATAATTGTGTTAATCATGATTTGTTGTTCTGTTATAGTATATAGTATGTCCTTTCTGTTATCGTGTATTGTATCTTCCTCCCTGTTTCTCTTTATAGTATGTTCTCTATGTTATCATGTATTGTATCTACCTCCCTGTTTCTCTTTATAGTATGTTCTCTATGTTCTAGTGTCTAGTATGTTCTCTCTGTTCTAGTGTAAACTGAACCCCTAAACTATACCTATTATAGTTTACTAGTATGTTTACTTTGAACTGTTATTGACTTGAAGAAAAGACTCATTTATCTACTAAGTTATGATTGTACTTTAAAACGGAGTTTTGTAAACTGTAAAGTAACATAACTTTAAAAGAGTTTTTGAAAAGTTTTGATCACTCATGAACACATAAGCAATCCTTTAAAAGATGTTTATAACAAAACATTTACACAATTATCATTGTGTTTAACTTGTATTCCCCCCCCCCCCCTTAAAAGCATTTAAAACAGTTAAAAGATTGAATATAGGGGTATGAAGTCACCTTATGTGGGTGATTCAATCGAATGTATGCGTAAGGATGAGGAGTTCCACGAATGAAGTCCTGAGACACAAACGAGTCCTAAATGACATATATGGCATATATTGGCATGAATATAGTGTTTAGAAGCAACCACATGCAAGGAAACACCCTTAAGGACTAGGAAACACTTGGACTAAGTGTTAGAATCACATGTGATTCTTCAAAGGGGTGTATACGGCCACAAATTGGTGTGTACGGTCGTACACTCATGGTCAAACATGCATAAGAGGGTGTTTGAACCATGGGGAAGTTAGTGGGTCTATTGCTCATCAAGTGTATGAACTAGATTCTTACTTTGGAGGCTCTTTTGGGGTGTTTTGAGGTGTGTACGGCCGTACACCCTCCAAGATGGATGTATTTTTGGGTCTTAAATCAAAGGGGTTCAAGGTTTCAAGAGTTCTAATGGATAACTAGCACTTAGCAAGTGTTTGAAGCCTTAGTTTATGGTATTAACAAGGGTGTACGGCCATAGATAGAGTGTATGGCCGTACACTCTTGATGTTCTTGAGTTATGGTCGATTCTAGGGTGTTTAACAAGATTTCCTAACATATACTAAGCATAAGGAAAGGATACTTACGATTTTGAGACTTGAAGGGGGTTCACAGCCACCAAGAACAAGTGTGTGTTCTTGGTGAAAGATGAAGATCTTGAAGATCTACCCAAAAAGATGATTTCCACAGACGAAATCAAAGGGTGTTACTAGGTTAAGAAGGATAACAACTAATCAAAAAGAAGAAAGGCTTACATTCTTGAAGATCGAGGTGAAAAGCTTGATGATAGTTGAGAGAAAACTCGAGTTCTTGACTTGGAAACTGAAGAAATAACTAGAAATGAAGGGGATGCCCTACATATGGGGGTGGTGTACGGCCAACATGGGTGTACGGCCGTACACTCCCTTTGATGGAGTGTTCGACTCGATTTCAACGTGAAGAACTTTAGCTGACACTTCTATAAACCCATAGCCTGATTGTACTGAGTTTTGAACCATTAAACAGACTCTAAACAATGCTAAAAGATAGCAGAAGCGGGTCTGACACTCGGTTGAATTGAATGGCTGGGCTTACAAGGCAAAAATTTTCGGGTTGTCACACAATAGCACAAACAATATATATACCACTGATTTACATAATCACTCCCCGTTAATTTAATTAGTCTCTTTTGATCACTAAATTAATTCAAAATTAATTCTTGATCAATACTAATTAAATAACATGATTTCATATTAGAATTTATAATATATTAATAAATCATAAATAACCTCTTCTCAAAAGTCCATCCTATCAAATTGCTCTGGTGAAGGAAACCCAAATGGACCATGCTACTCTTGGGTCAAGTGAATACCAAATGTTAGTTATGGTCTTAGACACCTATTCCAACAATCTCCCAGTTGGATAAGTCTAATAACTATTATTGCAAAAACGACTCCACAACCCGACTAGCAATCGTAGCTCTTAAAAACCGCTGTCGAACTCTGACCTAGTCAATGACACGTCCATTAGATAAGAGATAATATACTCCTCCATTCTACAAGATATCATATGGACCTAAGACATGGATTATAATCATTTTCTCTGCCCATCTGTTGTTTCCCGATTTCTGATTTATGACAACTGGCTAATTGAACAAATGAAATCAGTCCAGGCTTGGCCAAGCGCTTAGGGTGTCATCACTAAAACATCGAGGGGCCCACAGATATCGCTTTTATCCCTCTAAGGGTAAAAGGAATGGATAAACTTCGACTCACATTCTTGCTATATTTACTCATCAAATCACACACAACAATGCGTTTTAAAACACCAAGTTACTGGTGCGTTTGCACATCATCAATGTGCAACAGATTTGTAAGCTACAACTCACACGTCTCTGTTTTTAAAAATATAAGATATTATCGTCTCACAATCACTCGTGATAAAATCCATGAAGTGATTCAGATGAGCGTGGGTTTAATCCAATACTCGAATCTTATTCCAGGAGTACTCATGAACACTGCAACAAACTTGTGTTATGTCTAAAACACCTAGATAATCTACAGTCAGATTCATGACAGTCTCAGCTCAATACCTACTTCTAAAGTATGATCGACTGCGAATAGTCTGAATAATCTTATTATTCAGGAAGTCAAAACATGCAAAGTGAAACACAAGAATAATCGAATCTAATATGATCTCAGAACTTATGAATATAAATAAAACACCTTTTATTTAATCACCATATTGATTACACATTATTCATTGTATAATGTTTCGATTAATCAACTTAATACTTGAATTAAAACAATATGCCATGCTCCAAGCATGCACAATACGTTTGCCTATGGTCCTCTCTTTGTGAAATAGATCAATAAAGAACATTTCAATGATGCTCATTTCACAATTCAAAATCTTTATCGTAAATGTAAGAATACCAAATTCTTGCCATTTGTTAAAATCTGTTAGATTCTAAACTTATATGCAATGATCCTTTTGTAATGACTATGCACAAAAGTCATAGAGACATGGCAACAGACATTACAAAGTATTCCAATGGAGAGCAAGTCCATGGAAACGAAGTCTCATATTCAAAGTACATTCCTTTGAACATCCTTCTAGCATTAAATTTTCTAATCTTACACAGATTTTATGATTAACTTCCACTTATGGAACATTTCCATAATTCCATATGACTAGCACTTTTGAACAAGAGTTACCTCTTCTCAGAACTTGTCAATATGGACCTTCCAAAACTTATACTATACTTTCAACTGTCCATAAGCAATCAATCTTTGGTAAACCTCATATTGTCCTCGACAATTGCTTATCCATTTTAGTCACATCTCGTTCTCGTCCCTTTTCCCTCTTAATGCCCTAGGCATTTGGAAAATTAGAACAGACGAGAGAACCCCTCTCTAAAACTACATCATATTACTCCAAAACATGCTACATGCATATTCATAAACAATATTTTACATTGATAGTTTAATTACAAAAGACTGGATACAAACAGACTAAGTTTTAGTATATTACATAACTACCCAGGAAATTATAATTTTATACATACACGATCACTAAATACAAAAGTAATATTATTAACTATTCTAAATCTTCCAACAGTATGTGTCTATACTGGATCCTTATTACCTGCAATAGTCCAGGAAATTATAATTTTATACATACACGATCACTAAATACAAAAGTAATATTATTAACTATTCTCAATCTTCCAACCGTATGTGTCTATACTGGATCCTTATTACCTGCAATAATTAAACACTGAGAGGGATAAGCGGTGACGCTTAATGAGTTCAAAAGTAGATACAATATAACGTTATGCCATATATATACCAATATGACAGAAGCAAAGAGGAACAAAGAACAACAACGACAGATGAGTATCATATGACATGCTTTCCATATCAACAAATAATCTGATTCAAAGATTTACAATTAATGAGACATAACAATTTCAACTTGATATACATCAATAAGAGTTATGCCAATGTGGCATGTAAAAATAAACAATTTCTGAATAAACATTTTGCTAGCCATTTACAGGCTTTTCAGCCCTACCTAGCCTTCTGCCAATGCCAAAGGAATGCTTAATCATTCACTTCATGGTCAATGGCTACATACCAGTACCCAAGTGATGCTTAGTCATTCACTTCATGGTCAAAGGTATAGCTCTGTTACCAAAATAATATGAGACATGCTCTACATGGCCAAAGGCTCAAAGCCAATACCAGAAGTTATACGAGTCATGCTCTACATAACCAAAGGTATAAAACCAGAATAACACAGGAAAGCACATTGAACATATAACACATAACATACAATGGTCCCTATATTGAACTCACCGTGAAATAACCGGAGGTTAAAATAGTAATTTGGGCAGCACTTCGTTTCTATAATTAACTTTCTTCGATGAAAACCGGGAGCTTTATTGAAAACCGGGCCTTGCGAGGGTTGAGCTTCAAACCGAAAAGATAAATTTCTCGGGGTCTTCGGGCACTTCGGGATGTTTTTCAGGTGTTAGGAATGATCCCGGGGCTTCGGGGGATGTTGGAATAGCTTAAAAATGGATTTAGGGGTAAAAAGTGTGAAATTTCCAAAAAAACCGGGAGGGTTCGCACCTCCCTTATATATGGTGCGAGTGCTCGGAACGAAGGGGAAAAGGACACGCGGCAACAGCGAGGGCGATGGGGAGGGGCACGTGGCTCGCATGCGAGGGGCCAGGCATCAGATGCGAGGGCGAGGCAAGCGTCGGATGCGCAGGCGAGGTGGCTCGCTTCAGAGCTTCGGACGCGCCACGAGTCGGACACGCGTCACGCATGCGAGGCTTGTACGTGGCCGAGTCCGAGCCTAGTATGCGAAGCTTCTCGGATTTTGTGTCCAAATCTTAAAAAATTCATAACTTTCGCATACGCGCTCTGTTTTCGACGTTCTTTATATGCACGCGTATGCGAGATTATACTCTACAACTTTTGTTTAGACTCCGTTGGCTAATTTTGAATTTATTTTTAATATTATTATTTTTAACAGACCGGGACAGGAAAATCCGTTAAAAATTCATAATTTCTTAATCCGACGTCCGTTTTCGTCTGTCTTTTAACCGTTGTACTACTATTGATGAGACCTTCGATTCTCGTTTTAGTTGTGTCGGTTAAAAATCACTCGATCTTTTATTTCGAGTTTTTAGTTGTATACTGCTATATTGAAACTTAGAAAAATCATAACTTCCTCATACAAAGTCAGATTTGGACGTTCTTTTGATGAAAAATTCTCGATTTAACGAATACTACGACTTTCATTTAGATCACTAAAGCTAAAAAGTAGTTTATCGAAAACTCACTTTTTACGCTAAATAGTGTTTTGCCGGTTTTGTCACGGATCTTCGATTGGTCATAACTTCTTCGTTATAACTCGGATTTCGATGAGGTTTTCGCCTAAATGTTTCTAACGAGATAATCTACAAATTTCAATAACATTATTTTTATTTATTTCCAACTTTATATTTTCGTTAATTTCAATAGTTGACTTTTGATCGGAATCTCATAAGACTTCCAATACTTTCCGAATGATTCTAAACAAAGTTTTAATTCAATTCTTCATAAAACTATCTTGTTAGAACTCAACACTTAAAATCATATATTAAATAATATTCATTTTTAAACAAAACACGATAACTGGACGTGTATGTTACAAATACCTCCTCCTTTTGAGGATTTCGTCCCCGAAATCACAAAGATTAAAACAAATGGGGATATTTCGTTCTTATCTCATTCGTATTTTCCCAAGCATAATTTGGGCCTCAATGATGTTTCCACTTAATAAGCACTAACTCTACTTCTTCATTACGTAAATCAACCGTTCTTTCGTTTACGATATCTTCAGGCTCTGCTACATATGTTAGCTTATTATCCAGTTTCACCTCGAATAACAGAACCGTTTCATCATATATGATTAAAAATTTACGCAGATAACTCACATGGAACACATCATGAATACCTGTCAAATCTTCAGGCAATTCTAAGCGGTATGCTTGTTTACCAGTTCTCTGGATGATTTTGAGAGGACCAATAAATCTAGGACTTAGTTTTCGTTTCTTCCCAAATCGCATAATTCCTTTCCATGGGGATACATTCAGCATTACGAAATCACCCACCTGGAATTCTATGGGTCGTCTTCTCCTTTCTTCATAAGACTTTTGTCGATCCTGGGCCACTTTCATTCTTTCTTGTACAATTTGAATCTTGTCAATGGTGTCTTGAATCATTTCAGGGCCACTAAGGACTTTCTGTCCTACATCATGCCAACATAATGGAGTATGACATTTATGCCCATATAGTGCTTTATATACCTTCAATATATTTTATACTGCTTTGATTGTTCTCTTTTTCTGACCATCTGTCTGGGGATGATAAGTTGTGCTAAGAGTAACACGAGATCCCAATTCACATTGCGTACTCGTCCGGGAATGAGAAGTAAAGCTACTATTACGATCGGAAGTAATCTTTAGCGGCACACCATGTCTCACAATAGTTTCATCCAGGTATACTTGTGCGTATTTCTCCATTGGAGTTTCTGGAATTTCGTATGGCTTTTGGTGCTCCTCTTTGACTTGTTAAACAAACTCTTGGACTTCTTAATTGATGGTGGTGCTCAAACTTGCACTCTCTTCTCATTGCAGACTCTTGCTTCTTCTTAAATTTGGTTTATAGACTCAACCCAAGATAAGGTCTTCACTTTTTCTATAACAACATCTCGAATGGTCATATTCTAATGACCTTTGATTTCATAATGCAAAAGACGTACAACGAATCATACTCTTATTTCTATTAGTCAAACACTATCATAGAAGAAACCTTCCTTCATGTTCTAATGTGATATAATATCTTCATAACTATTAGCATTTCTAGCTAATAGTTGCTTAATCCCTTAATGAAGGTTGTTATACTTTTATCGACTACATCTACCATCCTCTTTATATTAATCAGACTCGATTCTTTATGACCACTAAGGTCTGAACGAAAATCATCTTCTTAGTCATCACCTAAACGAAGGTAATGATATACTTGAATAAAAACGAAATCAATTACTAGCTTCTTGGTAACCTTGTTACTTTCCATGATCCAAGTGTGAGTCATGTGCTTCCAGTAGTATAGGCCTCTACTACTATTCACACCTACTTATACTCGTCCCAAGTATTGTCTCGCAGTTCCCAAGTCACCATACAAAAGTTTTCACAAAGAAACTTATCACACCTGAGTGTGTTAAAACAAGTACATATAACAATTTCTCCTAGACTCAACTAGGGATTTCACTTCCAAATTCTTCATATAAATTCTTTCTCGGGTAGTGTCTACTTTACAAGATATACTATACCAGAATTTACTCTAGTAGTGTGGAGACAAACGGTCTCTAACTATCTACATCATCTTCTAACTCATGCAAGTCACCATGCACATTTATTCATTTAATTATCCTTTCATGACATCGACATTCCTTTATATGGGAAAATTTTCCTCTCATGGGTGTATCTTTTAAGTCGACTTCATAGGAATCTATCCTCGGAAGTCTGCATTTTAACTGTATCTCAGCATGTTCTACTAGCTTCGACTTGGTTCTCTGTCATTCCTATTAGTGTATATCTTCTTCAACTATATACTCTACCTTACTCTGACTAGTAAGTCATTCAGCCTAACTAAATGACTCATCTCACCATCCTAATCAAGTATGTTAAAGTTAGCTTAGCACACTATGGAACTTTTATAAGGATGTGATAGAAGTCAATTGTCACTCAGTATTATTAAATACTAAGTCTGAGCATCTTGTATAGGGTTACATATCAGCTCTTACCATACTACTCGAACTGCATACTACATCACAATGTTTGGCAAGGTCTTGGCCTATTGAGTTTGAAAACTTTGTTAGCCTTTCCTTTGATCTTCATTGAATTCTTCTAAATCTTGCACACCATCAATTTCGATATTGTAGAAGTATTTATCACTATCTCCAGTTCTTCTAACTCTGTAAGGAATCACTGCTTCAATCTGATCAGTGGTGGAACAATTTCATGGATTACACCAAAACATTCATCTCGTCCGAATCTACTTTGAACACACAACATTCCTCCAAAGGTGTTATTATTTCATCAAACATAATTTGAATGTACAACACCACTCTATAGGTATTTATACACTATTTACGGTATCACTTGATAGATTTTATTTTACGATATCCTTTGACTGTTTATCGATGTCAACTATCGTAAGTCTCATTATCACTTCGAAAAGTTTCATGCCGATGGAATAGAAGAAACAGAAATAGTTCTATCGACACGTGGATTCTTCGAAAGAGTGACACCACGTATCTCCAAGTCGTGCTCGAGCTTTCGGGTATTTTATTTATCTTTTAGCACATATTAGCATATAAGGCATATCCCTTAAAGTATGCTAGTGCACACTATAGCAAGTGAGGTATTCAACCTAAAGTATACTAGACACACATCGTACCATCATTACTTAGCAATTCAAGTTTAAGCCTAGAAATCCTTACAATTCCTAGTTCGCTTAAACTAATGCTCTAAAAATTTTGAAGTAGCTTAGTACTTTAAAATATTAAGATTTATCATTATCCAATACTCCACTTAATTATTTCCTATGGTTTGTATCCATATACTCCTAACGAATCCGTTCATATATTGAACTTCCGACGGTTTAAGTCTAAATACCAATCCGTGGTATTTAGTTAACTTAAACTACCGCTCTGATACCATGATTGAGAGAACCCCTCTCTAAAACTACATCATATTACTCCAAAACATGCTACATGCATATTCATAAACAATATTTTACATTGATAGTTTAATTACAAAACACTGGACACAAACCGACTAACTTTTAGTATATTATATAACTACCCATCAAATTATAATTTTATACATACACGATCACTAAATACAAAAGTAATATTATTAACTATTCTAAATCTTCCAACAGTATGTGTCTATACTGGATCCTTATTACCTGCAATAGTTAAACACTGAGAGGGATAAGCGGTGATGTTTAGTGAGTTCAAAAATAGATACAATATAACGTTATGCCATATATATACCAATATGACAGAAGCAAAGAGGAACAAAGAACAACAAAGGCAGATGAGTATCATATGACATGTTTTCCATATCAACAAATAATATGATTCAAAGATTTACAATCAATGAAACATAACAATTTCAACTTGATATACACCAATAAGACTTTTGCCTATGTGGCATGTAAAAATAAACGATTTCCGAATAAACATTTTGCTAGCAATTTACAAGCTTTTCAGCCCTACCTAGCCTTCTGCCAATGCCAAAGGAATGCTTAGTCATTCACTTCATGGTCAATGGCTACATACCAGTACCCAAGTGATGCTTAGTCATTCATTTCGTGGTCAAAGGTATAACTCTGTTACCAAAATAATACGAGACATGCTCTACATGGCCAAAGGCTCAAAGCTAATACCAGAAGTTATACGAGTCATGCTCTACATAACCAATGGTATAAAACCAGAATAACACAGGAAAGCACATTGAACATATAACACATAACATACAATTATCCCTATATTGAACTCACCGTGAAATAACCGGAGGTTAAAATAGTAATTTGGGCAGCACTTCGTTTCTATAATTAACTTTCTTCAATGAAAACCGGGAGCTTTATTGAAAACCGGGCCTTGCGAGGGTTGAGCTTCAAACCGAAAAGATCAATTTCTAGGGGTCTTCGGGCACTTCCGGATGTTTTTTAGGTGTTAGGTATGATCCCGGGGCTTCGGGGGATGTTGGAATAGCTTAAAAATGGATTAAGGGGTAAAAAGTGTGAAATTTCCAAACAAAACAGGAAGGGTTCGCACCTCCCTTATATATGGTGCGAGGGCTCGGACCGAAGGGGAAAGGGACACGCGACAACAGCGAGGGGGGGGAGGAGGGGCACGTGGCTCGCATGCGAGGGGCCAGGCGTCGGATGCGAGGGCGAGGCATGCGTCAGATGTGCAGGCGAGGTGGCTCGCTTCGGAGCTTCGGATGCGCCACGATTCGGACACGCGTCACGCATGCGAGGCTTGTACGTGGCCGAGTCCGAGCCTAGTATGCGAAGCTTCTCAGATTTTGTGCCCAAATATTCAAAAATTCATAACCTTCACATATGAGCTCCGTTTCGACGTTCTTTATATACACGCGTAGGTGAGATTAAACTCTACAACTTTCGTTTAGACTCCGTTGGCTAATTTTGAATTTATTTTTAATATTATTATTTTTAACAGACCGGGACAGGAAAATCCATTAAAAATTCATAATTTCTTCATCCGACGTCTCTTTTCGTCTGTCTTTTTACCGTTGTACTACTGTTAATGAGACCTTCGATTCTCGTTTTGGTTGTGTCGGCTAAAAATCACTGGATCTTTTATTTCGAGTTTTTAGCTGTATACTGTTATACTGAAACTTAGAAAAATCATAACTTCCTCATACGAAGTCAGATTTGGACGTTCTGTTTATGAAAATTCTCGGTTTAACGAGTAATACGACATTCATTTAGATGACTAAAGCTAAAAAGTAGTTTATCGAAAACTCACGTTTTACGTTAAATAATGTTTTGCCGGTTTTGTCGCGGATCTTCGATTGGTCATAACTTCTTCGTTATAACTCGGATTTCGATGAGGTTTTCGCCTAAATGTTTACAACGAGATAATCTACAACTTTAAATATCATTATTTTTATTTATTTTCAACTTTATATTTTCGTTAATTTCAATAGTTGACTTTTGATCGGAATCTCATAAGACTTCCAATACTTTCTGAATGATTCTAAACATGGTTTTACTTCAATTCTTCATAAAACTATCTTGTTAGAACTCTACACTCAAAATCATATATTAAATAATATTCATTTTTAAACAAAACACGATAACTGAACGTGTATGTTACAAATACCTCCTCCTTTTGAGGATTTCGTCCCCGAAATCACAACGATTAAAACAAATGGGGATATTTCGTTCTTATCTCATTCTTATTTTCCCAAGCATAATTTGGGCCTCGATGATGTTTCCACTTAATAAGCACTAAATCTACTTCTTCATTACGTAAATCAACCGTTCTTTCATTATGTCGAATCTTTTCAACATAACATTCATATATGTCCTTGACTAATTTTGATTAAAATCTCACAATCTAAGCTTTTAGAATTGAAATGAAGTATAAATTCCTCTCCTTTAATTATAGAAAAACAACTTTTCAAACTCTACAACTTTGCAAATTGAAACTTTTGTTTTCTATAATTAACATTGCTAACTTGCCACACTTACCATAATGATTATGCTCCCACTAGCATAATAATTATTATCTTACGAGCATAACACTTATGCTCCCACTAGCTTTGACATGTAACCAGAAATCAGCTGGACTTCTAGAAATCAATACTTATTGACTTTCTTACCAAAGTTCAGATTTCTGACACGAGATGCTTTGATAAGCCTTTATCTAAGCTTCTCAAACTCATACACTTTTCCTTAGATAGCACACATGTTTGTCTAAACAATTTTTGAACTTACAGCAATAAGTCTCAAATGTTTAGACCTTTTGCCATTTCTCACAATTCGAACTATGAAGAGGGATGTTGTAATCATAATCAAATTTGAGAATGCAAATATCACAATTGTTATCTCCTTAAAATCTGCTTAGTGAAAGCGTTTCCTCACAATCATTTTCATGAAGAGGAGAGAAACCTTATGACACTTAGACTTTATGGTGTATGTGTTCCTATCCATGTGAATCTGTCATTCCCAACAATTATCATAAGACAAGGTCTATGACAAATTCAAAATCATATGGACTGAACTTGTTCAATATTAATTTCTTGCCACTTGGCACGAGGGCCTACCATTGCTTCCAAGCTGTTATGCAAACAATTGAGCACTCATAGATCTCACATGCATAGTCAACTTTAACTGGAATGGGCATAGAAACAAGAATATGTCAACACGATAGGTTACAAACCTCAAGTCGTGTGCTAGTGAATAACAATAGGTTTAATCTTGATTAGTTCTTGAAGCTATTCAAGATCCTTAAGACTCCCACTGACCTCTTGACATATAAGATTCACTTTGTCAAGGAACATTACTTGACAAACAAATATTCAAGAGTTAGTGCGGTTTCTTATCAAGATAAACATTTCACACAATTGGTCTTAGTTAGTCTTTGTCCTATAAAAACATCACAACTTACCAATTTCAAATGTACAAGAGTAAGAAACATTTTACTCTACATTTGATAAGTGTTATAAACCTTTCTTAAGATTATGTCACTCAAGGCTCGATCTTGGAGTATGACTCTAAGACTTGATTTTGGAACGAAGTATGATTTATCTTCTTGATTTAACCATTTCAACAATTCACGATTCCTCTTCTTAGCCATACAAATGCACTAAGATGTCCTTAGAGGATCAATTGTGATATGGTTTCATAATCATTAAGATAATTATAAAACACGATACTCAAGTACTCTCCCTTCTTCTCAGATTGGAGAAACTTTTATCTTTCTGCCTAATTTGATTCTTCTTATTCGTTCTGCCATACATTGAAACTTTTCCAATGATTCAGAATTACACTTAATCTTGTAAGCATAACCATATTTACTAAACTTCAGTAAATCATAACGAATAGTCTTATCGTTCTTTGTGGTGGACCTGATCAACGCACAACCAAGTGTACCCGATCCCCTTGTCCTTCACTTGACTCACATATACATGTGAACAAGGAATTAGTCTTAATTTCCCAAATATGAAGTTGTCATTCATTACACAATCCAAGTTGCATGATTCCAACTTTCCATCCAATTGAAAACTTGGGTGATCAGAATCTTTTCTTATTTGGTAAATCTTGACACTACCACAAACGAAAGAATCAAATCCATTTTCCAATATTGCTTTCAATGGAAACATATAAACAACAATTTTCACTAATGCCATTGTAAGGAAACTTAAAATAAAACAAAATCAAAATTAATCTTTTATTTATTAAAATTGCGGAAAACTTTTCCTTACAATGCAATTACAAATGAAAACTATGTTGTTATCTATTCCTAAGCAATCTATCATAACTCTTAAGCAGCAGCTCAAAATTCTGATCATCGGACCATGCGATCGAAATCCATCTCTTCGCGATCAGAATCAACTTACTCTTCCTTTAATCTTCCTTTCTTTTCTTCGATCCTACAAAACATCAAAATGTAATTACATTACATCATGTATTAAGAATCTCCAAATAGGAACTTAATGGGGTTAGATAGTGGACTTACCTGAAGCAAAGTCATAAAATCTGACTTTACCATCCTTGTGGTCCTTCAGGTAGCTACGGTAGCTTCGCAACCAATGCCCCTTCTCTTGGCAATAGAAACATAAGGACTCTTTGGGAATGGTACACGGGACTATCTCAGACTTAGCATTTCTCTTTACCATTCGGTCAAATGAGTTGACCATGGCCGATCCCTTTCCAATGGGAAGAGAAAGCTTTTCTGGACTTCCAATGTTTCCATTGTCAATGTCCATGGAAGTTTGGGAAGTAGATCGTTCAATCAAATTTGCTTTACCAGTGCGCCAAATCATTGCTTATTCAGCAAAAACAAGCAAACATGTTAGATCAATAAGGGTCATGTCGTGATCTCCCATACAGTAGTCCTTAAAGAACCCGCTTTATGACTTAGGAAGTGATTGAAGAACCAAGTCAACAACCAACTTCCTTGAAACAACGACACCCAACATTCCCAGCCTGTCAATGTGTGACTTCATCTCCAAGACATGTGCACACACGTACTTTCCATCTTGGTGTTTGCTAGCCAATAGGGGTTGAGTGACTTTGAACTTTTCAAGTCTTCAAACATGTGGGTTAGGGAGAACTATTGGAGGAGGTGGAGGAAGTGAAGTACCACTACAGCACGAAGAAGGGATTAGACTTTCACCTTGATCGTCTTGTGGAATATCATCTTTATAAAGAAAGGATTCGGGAAGACCATAGTTGTCAGAACTAGACATCTACAAAGGAGAAATTTAAGTTGGTTGATTTAAGTCCTTAATATAACACCCATATGAAATATTAAGGCTAGGACCCAACACAATATTCTACAATTCAGAAGAGGGATGCCGTAATCCAATTGCAAAATATTTGAAGGTAGGTAAATGACGATTTACCAATTTCCACCATGAAAAACGAAATTGAATATTAAGTTTTAAATGAATTGAAATTTGTAGATTCTTTTGAGATTCATTGAACTTTTCAATGCCATGTTTAATCTCGATTATGCCCTTCAAGTTTGTGACTGGGATACCGAGGATCACAAACAAGGTGTGAATAACCATGCAAATTATCTTGGTACTCTCAAAGTCATTTATCACCTAATCAATGTGCCGGTTAACCACCCACGCTCCATTGATCTATTAAAAGCATAGAGCTACCCTTTTCCACCCTTACTAGTGCAAGTTAGTGTGCCGGCTAACCACACACGCTCCACTAACAACTTGGCAAGGTGCAAAGTGCAATTTCATAGGTTAACATCAAATTCACATTTTTCCTAAAGTAACTAAGATTGGGAATTTATAAAATATTTAGTTACTTTGTAATTCCTTATACTTTTAATGAGGGTTTAGTGTCCTATCCTACCTGTTCGGCTAACGACCCTCCACCAGTTAAGGAAGCGGTGGGTGAGAGTGGACACCCATTAAACCACCATTTTATAGGTAGTAACCTTGTACCCCCTTATAGACCGGCTTCGTGAATGAGGCCTACTAACGGTAAGACTGATTTGTCTTATATATATATATATATATATATATATATATATATATATATATATATATATATATATATATATATATATATATATATATATATATAATTAAACTTATAATTTTATATAATATAAGTGTGTATTTTACACTTTTAAAATACTAGGTGGTTTAATCTATTAATAAATTATACTCTTAATTTAATTAATCTTAAATCATGTTATAATGGATTTATTGAACTTCTCTTTTAATTAAAAACTTTAATTAATTTAATAAAGTCCATAAGGTGTAATTGAACTATTCAAAGCATCTAGGTTATTAAAAAATTCAAAATTAAAACTATTTAATTAATTTTTAAGTTATGAACCCTAGAGTTGCATCTTTTGAAACCTTTCAAATTACAAGAGTTAATATTTTCATAATTTGAGACTTTTCAAATACCAAAACTTGAGGACAAGTTTTGTAACTCTTTAAAACCTTTTGGTTTTCCATAACTTATGAGTTAATGTGGTTTTTATGAAAAAACTTTTCATGTTCCATAACTTGAGGACAACTTATGGAGAACTTTAAAAAACATTTAAGATCAATTTACCAAGCAAAATTATCATATAGTTTTTCATGATCTAAATTAACTCATATAGCAAGGCAATTCACATCAAATAATACAAATAATTATCTTATTATCTTAAAATTTGACAATTGTCCTTTTAATTTGATGAGGATCATCATTACCAAATCAGAAAATACAAGTTTTATGATTACAAAACAGTTTGTGGTAATGATCCTAGTCCAATTTTGGCCAAAAACTTGAAATTATGCAACCAGAAGCACCAACTCGACGAGTGCATGAACCTAACTCGTCGAGTTGGCCTTTTACTAAGTGGACTCGTCGAGTCAGCTAGTGGACTCGGCGAGATCATCAGTCAGAAGCCAGAAAATCAATTTTTTCAACTTTGAAAATTAACAAGCATCAAGTATAACAGAAAACAATCGTAGGCTTTGATACCACTGTTGGGTTTTGTATACTACATCATCCTATGGTGCACATACAACCCTAATTGCTTTGGATCTATGTTTTCTCTAATTATACATACAATATTGTTTCCAAATCATGAAGCCTACAACTAGCATACAATTGACATAAAAAACATTGCATTGAGTTATACAATTACCTCTTTCTTGTATGCTTGTGGTTTTGGCCTTCAAGAACTTAACACCTCAAATGTGATGCCTCAAATGGTTCACAAACACCATGAAAAAATGGAATACTTTTGAGAAAGAATATGGAGCACTAAAATTCGGCTATGCTTCTCCAAGAATACATGTTTTAACCAATTTTAGCCAAGAGGGTGTCATATATATAGTGTAGGAATCCAAGAGTCATATGTAAACCCTAATCCATGCAGTTGGGTTATGATCCATATTTCATGTGGGCTAACTCTTCATGGATACTTACATAAACTTAGCCCATCATGGATCAATAGCTTAAACAATATATATATATATATATATATATATATATATATATATATATATATATATATATATATATCACTGATTCACATAATCAGTCCCCATTAATTTAATTAGTCTCTTTTGATCACTAAATTAATTCCAAATTAATTCTTGATCAATACTAATTAAATAACATGATTTCATATTAATATATTAGAACTTATAATATATTAATAAATCATAAATAACCTCTTCTCAAAAGTCCATCCTATCAAATTGCTCTGGTGAAGGAAACCCAAATGGACTATGCTACTCTCGGGTCAACTACATACCAATTATAGTTATGGGCTTAGACCCCTAATTCAACAGTTAGCGGCTCAAGATCGTCAAAAGTGTTGTGCTGAAAAAACGCGAAGACCGATGACACTCAAAGTTGGAGATTCGGTACTACTCAAAGTCTCACCTTGGAAGAGACTTATAAGATTTGGAAAGAGAGGAAAGTTAAATCCAAGGTTTATTGGACCGTTCAAAGTTCTTCAGAGAATTCGGAACCAAGCTTACAAGCTGGAATTACCAGAAGAACTAGATGGTATCCATAACATTTTCCATGTGTGTTATTTGAGGAAGTTCACGAGAGAAGTTCCCGATATAATTCCACTTACGGAGTTAAGGATGGATGAAAATAAGAGGTTAATCGAAGAGCCTGAGGCAATTATTGAACATAAGACAATGAATTTGCGACGCAAGATGGTCGACTTAGTGCTTGTGCGATGGAAACATACGAATGGGCCAAACCTCACCTACGAAACAGAGAGTGACATGATGAGTCGCTATCCACATCTGTTTGCTGACGCATGATTCCGGGACGGAATCATCCTAAGGGGGAGAGAATTGTAACGCCCGTGTTTCTGGCTAAACATTAGTATGATAATGTAATAGTTAGGGTCAACAAATTGTAACCTATTTTGAAGTAATAAAGAGGAATTATTTTAGTATTATGTGAATTTAGGTGCATTAAACTTGCTTATAATGATGTAATAATTTAAGAATAAAAATAAGCGTCAAAAATAAAATTATAGATAGACCTAATATCTATGAAGAAAGTTGTAGTGGTCGTGACAAGGATTCCCGAGATATAAAGAACACCGAAATCCGACTTATAACAAAGAAGTTATGACCTATCGAAGTTTCGCAAAAAAACGGCACGACGCTGTGTGACGTAAAAAGTGAGTTTACGATAAATTACTTTTTAGCCTTAGCGATCTAAACGAAATTTGTAGAATACATTAAACCGAGAGCGTGCATAAAAAGAACGTCCAAATCTTACTTTGTATGAGGAAGTTATGATTTTTCTAAGATTTGGCATAACAGTATGTAGCCCGGAATTCGAATTTTAGATCGACCGATTTTTAGCCGACACAAGCTAAATGAGAATCGAAGATCTCGTTAATAGGAGCTCAACGAGAAAAAGACAGACAAAAACGGACGTCGGATGACAAAATTATGAATTTTTAACGGACTTTACCTGTCCAGACCTGTTAAAATATAACTTTAAAAATAATGTTAAAATTAGCCGATGAAGTCTAAATGAAAGTTGCAGAGTACATCGCTACCTACGCATGAATATAAAGAATGTCGAAAACGGAGCTTGTATGCGAAAGTTATAGAATTTAGAAGTCGGGAATGAGCTGTTGCGAAGAGGGTGACGTGGCCAAATCTCAGCATTTGCTTGTTCTCCATGGTCTCACATTCGGATGCTGAGAAGTGGACTTCATGTACATCCCGTATAGCCAAGCTGTACACCCCACGATCTAGCATTTGCGCCCCAGAAGCTTCCACGTCGCCCAATCCGAAGTTCGCCACGTGCCCCCTTGTACGTGCAGCGTAGGCTCGTACGCCCTGTGTAACGAAGAACGCTCAGCATACTCCAAGGAGTATGCCCAGCGTAGTCCAAGGCTGAATGTTATAAATACCATGTGAGGGCTGCCATAATTTCTCACACCTTAACCCTTCTCTCTCTCTCTCTCTCTAACTTCTCTCTAAACCTCTCCCAAGCCTTAGTACTTCCCAAGTGCTAAGAGGCGAGTCCCGGAGCTCCAGAAGGCTCCAAGAAGAAGAGATTTTCGGCTCGGAAGTTCTGCCCCCGCAGAGCCCGGTTCCTAGCTAAACCTCCCGGTAAGTGAGTTGTGCTTACCCTACTTTAAGTATAGCTTATGTTTAAGTTCAATATCGTTATTATGAACTTATAAACAATATATAATTTATAAAATATAGTATACAAAGTGTTATTATAATTTCTTTTAACTACTCGCGGTACGGGGAATCTAGTTTGGAGGGCCGCATAGGGTTGTTGGATTTCAGAAGTGCTATAATGCCAAAATGGTCCTGCCCTCCGGTGTTTCATGCCTGGCCCCTATCTGTACCTAGTGGTTAAAAAGTATCGTTTAACACTTATAAAACAATATCGCTCGTAAATAGTCGCAATAAATATTAGACTAAAATCTAGCGGTAATGATACCAGGTTTCATCGAAGGAAAATAAAATTGTTAGAAGCGAAGCGCTGTCCGAGTTGGGAATCATCACTTTAACAAGTGAGTGCATAGTTAATTTCATCTTACACATAGATATGAAGTATTTAATATAAATTACGTGTTATGTATGCATATTATTTGTGTTCCTGATATCTATGTTGGATGAACGATTTATACATGTTTTAAATGATTTAAACTGTATATGTATTTTATATCTATGAATATGTTGGGTAGACCATGGGTAGATGAAATAATTGATGTGTGATGAAATAAAATGAAGAGAGGCCTCTATGTTTACGATGATCCAGTCATCTAGCAGAGTATAGATGACGACCACAGACTATTCTAGACAGTCTAGTGGAACGCTAGCAGGCTCACAACCTGTAGGTGTTTGTGAACGATGTGTTCGCCGGTGTACTCCATCCCCCTCATGGTTGCCTTACGGACATATATTGTTGAGGAACCCCCTTAGCAGTGGTGTCCATCCCGATGAAAATCCTTAGGCTAGGTCCCTTGAATTAGGCGCTTTAGGGACAGAAAGTGAGGATAACAGGAATGGGTAATCGCGTTGATTGATTTGATGAAACTAATAAACTTAATTATTGTGGGGTGAAAACCTTATGTGCTCGCCAGGCTCCCAAGCCTGACCCACTCACTTTCTTGTATACAGGTAGTGGTAAGAGAGCACAAGAGTGATGATCTGATGAGAGATCAATGGATTATAGGCCACTAGAATAAATCGATGTTCTAAGGCCTATGTTGTTTCTTTTTATGCTTTCGTTCTTTATTGACAATGACATCCCGAGGTTTTTAATATAATGAAAATACATTTCTTCGTAAATGCTTTGATAAATTCTTTATCACATTTTTGGGAACAAATTCCGCAACATTTTTCTTCAAAAGAATACTCTAAGTTTTGAAATAAAGCATAAACAAATCGGTCTTTTCTGGCCGTGAAAATGGGGATGTAACATAAATCACATGTGATTCATATGTAAATCACACCTGAATGTCACGGGAATTACATGTGAATCACATGTGATTCAAAATAAAATTTGAATCTTTTTGTGAATTAGATTTAAATCACAACTCAATGACGTCTAAATCACATGTCAACCATACTTAAATCACACCTAAATGACAAGGGAATTACATGTAAATCACATGTGATTTAAAATAAAATCTGAATCTTTTATGAATCACATTCAAATCATAACTCAATCACATATATAAATAACATGTGATTCATATTTAAATCACACCTGAATGACAAGGGAATTACATGTGATTCAAAATAAAATAGAAATCTTTTGTTAATCAGATTTAAATCACAACTCAATAACATATAAATCACATGTGATTCATATGTATATCACACCTAAATGACATGGGAATTACATGTAAATAACATGTAAATTTGAATCTTTTGTGAATCACATTTAAATCACAACTCAATCACATATATAAATCTTTTTTGAATCACATCTAAATCACAATTCAATTACATATGAATTACAAGGGAATTACATGTGAATCACATGTGATTGAAAATAAAAATAAAATCTTAATCTTTTGTGTATCACATGTGATTCATATGTAAATCACACTTGAATGATAATGGAATTACATGTGAATGACATGTTTTTTCAAAATAAAATTTGAATATTTTGTGAATAACATTTAAATCACAACTCAATCACATATAAATCCCATGTGATTCATATGTAAATCGTATCACTATAAAAGATTGAGGATCAGTGTCACACCCCCAAACCAGAACGGCGGAAATGTCTGGGGGCGAATGACGTCATTGTATAGTATCATAACAATTGCATAGTAATGAAACATAGCAACCCAAACATTCATACATTGATAACACAAGTTTACTTTGTTTACAACACTTTGTTTGTTCAAAAGTTAAATACAAATAACTGAAAAATAGAAAGACACGAGACAAAGATGCCGACCCTCAAGAGGGGTTGAGTACCTATCTACTGGTTTCCTGAGAAGACAAGTGATTTTGAAAAGTGTCAACAATTAAGTTGGTGAGTTCATAAGCATTTTGTATGAAAAAGGGTTTGTAACTATTTCTCAAAAAAAAAAATGGTTTCGTATATTTCCATAAATTCCGATATTTTCTTTAATATGAACTGTGATTGTATGTAATTCCTTTGTATCTTTTCCTTATAAAGTAATAATGTATGTTTCCAGAAAATCCGACATTTTCTTTAATATGAACTTTAATTGTATGTAATTCCTTTGTATCTTTTCCTTATTAAGTAATAATGTATGTTTCCAGAAAATCCGATATTTTCTTTAATATGAACTTTAATTGTATGTAATTCCTTTGTATCTTTTCCTTGTAAAGTAATAATGTATGTTTCTAAAAAATCCAATATTTTCTTAAATATGAACTTTAATTGTATGTAATTCCTTTGTATCTTTTCCTTGTAAAGTAATAATGTATGTTTCCAGAAAATCTGATATTTTCTATAATATGAACTTTAATTGTATGTAATTCCTTTTTATTTTTTCCTTGTAAAGTAATAATGTATGTTTCCAGAAAATCCAATATTTTCTTAAATATGAACTTTAATTGTATGTAATTTCATTTTTATCTTTTCCTTATAAAGTAATAATGCATGTTTCCAGAAAATCCGATATTTTTTTTAATATGAACTTTAATTGTATGTAATTCCTTTGTATATTTTCCTTGTAAAGTTAAAATGTATGTTTCCAGAAAATCCAATATTTTCTTAAAGGTGAACTATAGTTGTAAACCCTAAGACCAAGATGTAAGTGAATGTTGTACTGAAAATAGTATATAGTTTTATTTCTTTTTATAAAACTAATGAAGTGTAAGCTTCCTGTAAACCAAGTAGTTTCGCTAATCACTATGTGAGTTATTATAACCATGCTTGATATGACTGATATGCCTGAATGACGTTCTTCAGGCGTCGGAATCGGTAGACTTTTGTCACCCTAGACTTTCCGGTCTAACTGTAGCGAACAACTGAGGTGTGGGGTTGTCAATCCCGTATAGATCTATACACAACGGTCTCGCTCTCCCTCCAGGAGACTCTGGTTATAATGCAGGACTTAATGTGTATGCTAGGTAGGTACGGTGAAGAGAATGTCTCACAAGAGCATTAACTGATTTACGTGAACTATGACTCATTTTTTCTTGTAAAACGAAGTAAGTATATCTTTGAACAATTATATGTATCTTCTAAAATGAAAGTGTGGGTTGTGACTTCTAAACTATACCAATATAGTTTTATCTTGTTTGTTTGAAACTATTTATATAATCTTTTATATAAATATAAATGCTTATTCTTGTCGAGTATTAAAATATTAAAACATAATATTTTTGGGTTAAAACCCACCAAATTAGTAAATGGCTATAATGTAATCATTTTTGCTAAAAAAGCTAACTTTTAGAAAAAGTTTCCAAAAACCATGAAGTTTTACAATCATAAATTTTCTTATGATTTTATAACATAGATTATGTTTGTTTTAACAATATGTATATCACAAATATTTATACCATAAACTAGTATAAACGATAACTTATGCAAATGATATTTTATTTTTAACATATAGATGAAAGCATGAAATTATTTGTGGGATAAACAAAGTTTTACTTGTATTCCCCCCCCCCCCTCCCCAACCTAAAAACATAAACTTTGAAAATACGGGGGTATGAACTCACCTTGGTTTGGTTTGGTGGATGATATGAAGTGTTGTGAATAGATTTCAAGCCTAAACGCTAGGAAGCTCTTGATGAACTCCTTGAAGCTTATAATAACCTAAAGAGATTATCACACGATATTGTGTGTAAATGAGATGGAATTAACTAGATAATGTGTAAAAACACTAAGGGTTTTTGAAATGGCTTACCAAATTTCTAAGGACCACTTTGAGGATGAAGATCTTCGGAAAGAACAAAGCTTGTTCTTGAGAGAGTTTTGAAAGATGAATGTGAAAGAAAGTAAGATAATGAAGGGAGAAGATGAGTGAATGGTGGGAATGTTCTCTGGTCGTGGTTTAAATGGAGGAGTGGATGGTAAGTTCATGGATATTTGGAAGGTAATTGGGTGTGTTACATGGTATGTACTGGGTAAAGCTATGTAAAGCTGAGTCTTTCCTCCCAAGGTATATCTTCGACGTACAACATATCTAATACAAATATTCCCCACTGGATACCACTTTGATTGGCCGCAATCCCACTAAACTCTTTTGTTTGACCGAAATCACTCCATTCTCTTGGTGATTTCGGTCCTATACTCCATTCCTAGCATGATTTCGGCCTTAATGGACTTCTCCTTAGAGTTATCGGCCTTAATGGATTAACCCTCTTGAGTTTTCGGCCTTAGTGGGTCATTAGTAGGTGTGTTCGGTTTTAGGTGTATTCTAGGTTGTGTTTTCGGTCCTAATGTGCTCTATGGATGTGATTTCGGTTCTTAAAGTGATCTAGAAGTGTGATTTCGGTCTTGAGGTGTTTTAGGGTGGTGGGGGTACTAGACTAGATATTATAAAACAATGTTCAAACTTCATGATTTCTATTCCAACCATTTGACTAGTGTTGCTTTGTTAAAACTTATTTACTTTGAAGGGCTTGTTATAAATTTGATTTCTAATGTATGTATATATATATATATATATATATATATATATATATATATATATATATATATATATATATATATATATGTGTGTGTGTGTGTGTGTGAACTTATATACCTACCCATACTACTAATGCCCTTATGGCTTTCAAGAGTTTATTTGTAACAACGTTATATTGTAAATTCACTTGCACATGGTTACAATATAGACCTTGCTTGATCTAAATCTTTTGGGTTGTCACATCATCCCCCCGATAGAGGGTCATTAGTAGGTGTGTTCGGTTTTAGGTGTATTCTAGGTTGTGTTTTCGGTCCTAATGTGCTCTATGGATGTGATTTCGGTTCTTAAAGTGATCTAGAAGTGTGATTTCGGTCTTGAGGTGTTTTAGGGTGGTGGGGTACTAGACTAGATATTATAAAACAATGTTCAAACTTCATGATTTCTATTCCAACCATTTGACTAGTGTTGCTTTGTTAAAACTTATTTACTTTGAAGGGCTTGTTATAAATGTGATTTCTAATGTATGTATATATATATATATATGTGTGTGTGTGTGTGTGTGTGTGTGTATGTGTGAACTTATATACCTACCCATACTACTAATGCCCTTATGGCTTTCAAGAGTTTATTTGTAACAACGTTATATTGTGAATTCACTTGCACATGGTTACAATATAGACCTTGCTTGATCTAAATCTTTTGGGTTGTCACATCATCCCCCCGATAGAGGGAATTTCGTCCCGAAATTAACATCTTGGACGGCTCTTGCAACTAGGAGAAAAGTTGCGGGTGTCTTTGTTTAGTCTGGTCTCTTTGTTCCTAGGAGAGTTTTAGGTCCTTGCTTGGTGTTCCAGTGGACCTTCGCTATTGGTAATTGACTTTGTTCTTTTGGGATTCCCTGTCTATGACCCCTACATGTTTCTATTTTGGGTGTAGGTTCTTATTTACCTTGATCTCGTCGAGTGGGACTATAAGAGTTTCGGCGAGCAAACACTTCTTAGGGTTGGACACGTGGAATGTGGGATGTATGATGCTGAGTTCTTGTGGTAACCGAAGTCTATGGGCTACTGGACCTATCCTGGCGAGGATCTCGAATGGCCTAATGAAGATCGCGTACTTAACGCCTTAAAGGTAGTGTCTCTAAACCTTCAGATGACCACTATTGTTACTAAGGTTAAGGTTGCGTGTGGTGCAGCTGTCCTTGTGAATATGATGTTGTCTTAGGAGTTTCTTTCTACGGAATTTTGAGCTAGTGGTGTGCCGACTTTGGCTCGTTCGGGATAGGGGATAGTGACCATTGGTGATGGGTTTGTTTGACTCTTAGTAGTCAGTGGTCCTATGGACAATTCGTCTTTCCTCTTTATGACTCAGATGGGTGCTCTCTGAGGTTAGAGTCTCGGTCTGATAATTTCCTTACTTATTAGGTCGTTTCATCGACCGGACACTTTCTGTGTTTATGTTGGGTGCTAAGTGGCTATGGGAATGGCTCCAAGAGCCGAGTCGATTTCGAACTCAACTTGACACATGGGTGATATTTCCGAAAGAACTCCTGGGAAACACCTTGGGAAGGTTATAAACCTCTGGGATACCCTTAAGGTCTTTTGCTTCTTGTTTCCTATTTCTATTGTGGCTAGGAAAGAGCGTGGTACCTCTTACATAGATACTCCTGAGTCTAGATGCAAGGGGCGATTTGGAGGTTTGTTGTTATAGATAATACGGTTTTTGTTATTTAGTAAGTTAAGTCAAACGGTCTCTCGTAACGTACGATATGAGTTCGGCGAGGGTTTATCTAAAACATGTAAACAGTCGTGCCAGAGTTTCCTACTGTTACTGATATTAGGTTGATTTTAGGAGAAATGTTCGTTTAGAGTTAGAGTGCATCCTAGGTATGTATTGTTGGTGGTTTTAGTTCTTCCCCTAGTCATTTTTCCCGGGAATATTTTGTCGTGAATGTTTGAGGGTTTTGATTTAGCATGCAATTATACCTTGTGACTTACGAGTTTACTTTCCGCATCACTATTGTAAAGTACGCATGCATATGAGTTAGTTGGGGGGAAGTGTACCGGTAATCATAGTAGGGTCCTTCATTGCCTCCTCGTGTTCCATTGTTGAAATGCTTTCGGCGTCTCTGACATATTTATTCCTAGTCCTTGGGCACTCTCTCTTGAAATGCCCCGTCTCTCCACATTTGTAGCAAGCCAGACTCATTCTAGCTCTAGCGGCTTGAGGGGCATGTTGGGTTTGCATCCTACAACAGCGAGTGGTATGCCCTTTTCTGTTGCAATTCTTGCAGAGCAGCTTTCGGCAGGACCCTTGGTGATGGAAGTTACACTTATGACATTCAGGTAGGTTTCCAACATGTGGTCTCGTTGGTACTGGGCAGTAGGGGCAGCGGTGGTATGGACTGCCACAGTTTATTGTCTTTTGGCAGGTACCTGAGTCGAACGACTCCCTTTCTTGTTCCAAAAATTTCTTTTCTTGGGTAGTGACCCTCCATTGTCGTGGGAGTTCTTAGGTTTAAGATTTGGGGTGTCCTTGCAGGAACACACCCGCTGGTGTCCTTGGTTGCCACCGGGGTTGGTACTGCTGGCACCGCCCCTGTTTCCGTTTGCGTTGTTAGCGCTAAGTTGTGCCATGACGACTGTTATGGGGGCTTGAAATGTAGCGAGGTCCATTTGTAGAACTGGTGTTTCACCTGTATGCTGTTTACTTCCTTGTTGTGGCATGATTCTGTCGTATGGTATGAAACGAGTTCGTAAGTAACTATGGTCGTTGCTAGTTATATCTCATATATATATATATATATATATATATATATATATATATATATATATATATATATATATACATATATATATATATATATATATATATATATATATATATATATATATGCATACATATATATTACATGTTTTGTTGTATGATTCCCAAGTGCTTCGACCACAACATCAAAATGTACTTATGGTGATAAGTAGTAGTAGGTATTATACGAACGTTAAGTTATCAAAATAGAACATAGCCGTCAATACATTTAGTTGATTCGGGTTACATGAGTTCTTGGAGGGCATACCTCTCTTAATTTACTACTACTAGACGGCGGAAAACATCCGGGGGCTTGTGCTGACTTCATCTTGTAATTTCATCACAATGTATATAATTGAAACAAGACAACACCATCATCATACATATCAAAATACAACCAGCATTGTTTACATCAAGTATAACATCAGAAATTAAATGTCAAAATATTCAATGTATGATGATAACAAAATAGAACAAATTCCACACTTCATGCTGACCTTTCCGCTTAACGATTTCCTGAGAATACAAGTTATTTTGAAAAACGTCAACATATATAATGTTGGTGAGTTCATAAGCATATGTTAATGAAAAGTTTGTATTGTTCATATAACATCAGAAAATCCGATATTTTCTGTAAAAAAAATGGTTTGAAAGTGATGTGTCTAAATCAAGTATTAATGCATATGTGTTTCCTGTTTTTGGAATGTAAAAAAGTAATACGGATAAAAATCCGGTACTTTCTGTTGTAAGTAAAAGGCATTGTTTAGGTGTGTATTTCCCCAGAAAATCCCATATTTTCTGTTTATAAAAGCGTTGTGGTCTCAACCCTAAGACCGAATATCAGTGTATGTATGTTTTCGTAACAACAAGATTTTATAATGTTTCATAAAATTATGTTGGAGAGGATCCCTAGGTGAGCCGTTTTAACCATACTTGATTATGATGAATTCGCCTGTCGTGGGGTTCTTAGGCGCCGACTTGATTTACGGTAAGGTTTGTCTCCCTAGACTGGCCTAGTCTAGCTGTAGCGAACAACTCAGGTGTAGGGTGTCACCCCGTATAGATCTATACACAAACTCTCGCTCTCCCTCCAGGAGACTCTGGTTATAACTACAGGCTATGATTGTACACTCTAGAGGTGTCAACCGAAATGTCTCACTAGAATCCTTGACTGAGTTTGCGCGAATATTGTATTATGTTATATAATGTTTACTTGTACGTTTTATGTTTGAAAAGCCCAACGAGTATGTATATGAATGTATGAGGCCCAACAGACATGTAGAAGGACCACTAAGGCCCAGTAAACTTGTAATGTATAGTTTAGGTCCAATAAGCATGTATATGGGCCACTAAGGCCCAATAAACATGTAGTGTGTAATTCAAGCCCAATAAGCATGTAAATGGGCCACTAGAGCCCATTAACATGGATTATACATGTTAGGCCCAATAAAGATGAAAATTTACATTTTTAGTCTAATTGTATGTAAGTTGACATTTTTGGTCCAAGTAAATATAAATCGATGTTTTCGGCCCATTAATATAAAATTTACATTTTCGGCCATTTTATATATAACTTACATTTTCAGCCCCTTTTTAGATAAAATGGCACTTTCGGCCCAAGTTTTATAAAAATGACATTTTAGGCCCAAATTCAAATAAAGTGATGTTTTCAGCCCATAAAATCGTAAATTTACATTTTTGGCTCAAGTTTGCGTTAAATGACAATTTAATCCATAAAAATCTTAAATTTAAAAATTTGGCCCAACAAAACCGTGAAGGCCCACATTAAGGCCCATAACACGAAATTTGACACTTTTAGCCCTTTTAAAATTATGATTATCATAAAGAACCATTTTGATGTATATTTTGACTCTTTTAGTCCATGTAAAACCATAAGTTTCATAAAACCACCTTCTTTTTGTTTATTTGTCAAAAATAGTCCCTTTACAAGCTTTTGTTTAGTTTTTCCAACATTCTTAACATGTTTAACACCTTTATCTTTGTGGTAAGTTGTATAAAGTGTTTTAGCTACATATATTGTCGAGATCTATGAAGTTCTTCACAAAATCACACATATAACTTAAAGAACACACATAAACATGCACAAATACATAGATCTAGCACATATCAACTTGTATCCTCCCCCAAAACTTAGAAAAACCAAAAAACAAGGGGTATGAACTCACCTTGAGGTTTGGATTTGGTTTTTGGTGTGAAGATGAGAAGATTTCGGCCCTAGCAAACTCCTTGAGGAAGTTTTCGAACTTAGATGGTCCTAGCAAGCTAGAACACGAAATGAACCTAAGTAAGGAAGAGTTCTCAACATAAAATGGAGAGTAGGTGTTTGTGTATGATAACAAATTACCAAGAGTGTGAAAAACTTGATGAAAGCCTCTTAAAAACACCCACCAAAATCACGAAATTTTGAGGAGAAGAGGGGAGTTCTTGAGAGAGTTTTTGAGAGATTTTGAAAGAAGAATGAAGGTGGTGAGGGGTGTGTTCGGCCGACAGTGATTAGAAGAGAGAGGAGGAAGTTGATTTGTGGTTATTACATGATGGTCTAAGAAAACCCTAGCCTAGATTACCATTAAACAAAGATTAGGTGGCAAGCTTACCATTTACTTGATTTCTCCATTTTTTTTACCAATATGTATATATATATATATATATATATATATATATATATATATATATATGTGTGTGTGTGGGCCGAGAATGGGCTAGGAGAAAAGAAGTAAGGAGATTTGGGCCCTTTCTTGTCTTATTTCGGGTTTATGAGGCCCAAAATAAATATTTTTCGGCACATTGGGCCTTTATGGAAGTTTACGGCCCAACGAAACCCAAGGGAGTAGTTTACGACCCATTAAGCCCAATGAAATCATTTATGGCCCAACATGGCCCATTGGAGATTATATGAACTATTCTAGGCCCACATGGCCCAAAATAGTCAAATTGAAAGTTTATTGGTCCATTAGGCCCAATAAGAGGATCCTAGTCCATATTAACTTGAGCTGGGATTTCTAGGGTTTTCAATCCATATGAGATGTATTGTATTAGGGTTTGAACTTTAATCAAGAGTTTGTATTCAAATGGATGGTTTTGATTGAGCATAGAGTATGATTTTCACTTAGAGTACATGCCTTACAATAAATGATGTTTACATGAGAATGAAATTTCCTAGCTAAAAATGCTAGTTGTGACATCATCCCCTCCTTAGAGGGAATTTCGTCCCGAAATTCTTTCGAAAGGTAGGATCATGAATGAGGGAATAAGTGAGGGTACTTCTGCTTCATCTGGTCTTCGCGTTCCCATGTGAATTCCGGTCCATGCTTGGTGTTCCATCGAACCTTCACAATCGGGATGCGGCTCTGCTTCGTACGCTTCACTTCCCTATCCATTATCTCGACTGGTTCTTCGACGAACAGGAGATTCTCGTTTATTTCGATCTCTTCTAAAGGAATGACAAGAGTTTCACCTGATAAGCACTTTTTCAAATTCGAGACGTGGAACACGGGGTGTACATTGCTGAGCTCTGAAGGTAACTGTAGCTTATAGGCTACCGGACAAATTCGGGCAAGAATCTCGAACGGTCTGATGTATCGCGGGTTCAGTTTTCCCCGTTTCCCAAAACGGATCATTACTTTCCAGGGAGAGACTTTCAATAGCACCCGATCTCCAACTTGAATTTCCAGAGGCTTTCGCCGCTTATCAGCATAGCTCTTTTGTCGGTCTCGCGATGTCTGAAGTCGGGCTTTGATTTGGATTATCTTCTCGGTCGTTTCTCAAATGATTTTTGGCCCTGTGAGAGTGCTGTCTGGTGTTTGTCCTTTTGCTACTTGGGTGTCACCCACCTCATCCCAGCATAGAGGCGATCTGCATTTACGACCATAAAGAGCCTCGAAAGGAGCAACCTTGATGCTCGTGTGATAACTGTTATCGTATGAGAATTCAACCAAGGGCAAGTGGGTATCCCATGACTTGCCGAAGTCAATCACACAGGCTCGGAGCATGTCTTCGAGTGTTTGGATGGTACTTTCGCTTTGGCCATCGGTCTGAGGGTGGTAAGCGGTACTCATGTCTAGTTGTGTTCCCATTGCCTTCTGAAGTGATTGCCAAAACTGTGAGGTAAACCTACTATCTCGATCCGAGATAATAGACACTGGCACCCCATGAAGTCTTACGATTTCTCTGATGTAGATTCGCGTCAACCTTTCCATCTTGTAATATTTTTTATTGGCAGGAAATGAGCGGATTTTGTTAACCTATCGACGATTACCCAAATAGCATCCAACCCGTCCGTCGTCTTAGGTAATTTGGTCACGAAGTCCATAGTAATCCTTTCCCATTTCCACTCGGGTATTACAGGTTGTTGTAATAGTCCCGAGGGCTTTTGGTATTCCACTTTCACCTTGGCGTAAGTGAGACACTTGCCTACGTAAGTGGCGATCTCTGCCTTCATATTTGGCCACCAATAATGCTGCTTTATGTCCAGGTACATCTTATCCGTGTTGGGTTTTGAGCATTCTAACACTCCTAAGGTGTTCATGCAACCCTAAATACCTTGGATCTATGTTTTCACTAATTATACACACAAATGGTTTCCAAGGTATTAAACCTACAACTAGCATGCATTTGATATAAACCATATAATATACCAGTTAGGATAACATACCTTTTGATGGAGCTTGAAGTCTTGATGTATCTAGCCTTAAGAGCTTAGCCCCAATAGTGTGGAAGCCTCAAATGGAATCACAACACATCATGAACAAAGGATGAACTTGAGAGAGAATCTCCATGCACCCAAAACCACCATGAACTCCAAAAATACTCTTCTAGCGATTTTGGGCAGTGAAGTATGTATTTATATGTGGGATTTCTAGGGTCATGGATATAACCCAAATCCATACCCATGGGTCTTATGATCCATGGTTCATGTGGCCCAACTCTTTATGTATCCATACATAAACTTGATCCAACATGGATCATAAGCCCAACACATATAAATATAACTAATTGTCATAATTAGTCCCCATAGATTTAATTAGTCTCTTTTGATCACTAAATTAATTCTTGATCAATACTAATTAAAACATATGATTTCATATTAATATATTATAACTTATAATATATTAATAAACCATAAATTACCTTCTCTCAAAAGTCCATCCTAAAAAATTGTCCTGATGATATGCAACCCAAATGCACCATGCTACACTCGGGTCGAGTACATACCAATAATAGTTATGGACTTAGACATCTAATCCAACAGTCTTCCACTTGTCATGATTTTTGGAACGAAGTATGATTTATCTTTTGATTTAACCATTTCAACAATTCATGATTCCTCTCCTTAGCCAAACAAATGCACTAAGGTGTCTTTAGCGGATCAATTGTGATATGGTTTTATAATCACTAAGATAATCATAAAACAAGATACTCAAGTACTCTCCCATCTCTTTAGATTGGAGAAACTTTTATCTTTCTGCCTAATTTGATTCTTCTTATCCGTCCTGCTATACATTGAAACTTTTTCAATGTTTCAGAACTACACTTAAGCTTGTAAGTATAACCATATTTACTAAACTTTAGCAAATCATGACGAATAATCTTATCATTCTTTGTGATGGACCTGATCAGCGCACAACGTAGTGCACCCGATCCTTTAGTCCTTCTCTTGACTCACATATACATGTGAACAAGGACTTAGTCTTAATTTGCCAAATATGAAAATTCTCATTCACTACACAATACAAGTTGCATGATTCCAAGTTTCTATCCAACTGAAACTTGGGTGATGAGAATCTTTCCTTATTTGGTAAATTATGACACTACCATAAATGAAAGAATCAAATTTTATTTTCCAATATTGCTTTCAATGGAAACATATAAACAAATTTTTTTTTTCACAAATGCCATTGTAAGGATACTTAAAATAAATAAATCAAAACCTTTTTTTTTTAACTTGCGGAAAAATCTTATCCTTACAATGCAAATACATATGAAAACTATGTTGATATCTATTCCTAAGCAATTTATCGTAACTCTTAAGCACTTGGTCAAAATTCTAATCAGAATAAGCATACTCTTTCTTTAAGCTTCCTTTGATTTTCTAAAACATCAAAATGTAATTAGATTACATTATGTATTAAGAATCTCCAAAAGATACTTAATAGAGTTAGATATTGAACTTTACCTGAAGTAGAGTCAAACTTTTTGACTTTATCAGATCTTTCAGGTGAATCTGGCAGCTTCGCAACCAATGCCCCTTCTTTTGGCAAAAGAAACATATGGACTCTTTGGAAATGGTACATGAGACTATCTCAGACTTATCCTTTCTCTTTACCATTAGTTCAAATGATTTGACCATGACCGATTCCTTTCCATTGGGAAGAGAAAGCTTTTCCGGACTTCTAATGTTACCATTGTCAATGTCCATGGAAGTTTGGGAAGTTGATCTTCCAATCAAATTTTGCTTTACCAGTGCCCCAAATCATTGCCGATTTAGCAGCATCAAGCAAATATGTAAGATCATTAAGGGTCATGTCTTAATCTGTCATCAGGGTGCGACTGAAGAACCAAGTCAACAGCCAGCTACCTCGAGACTTCGACACCCGACTCACCCGGCTTGCCAATAAGGATTGAGTGACCTTGAACTTTTCAAGTATTTGAACTTATGGGATAGGGAGAATAATTGGAGGAGGTGGAGGAAGTGAAGCATGATTTCCAGTCCCATTAATGCACAACAAAGGGATTAATCTTTCACCTTGATTGCCATGTGGGGTATCATCTTCAATAGGAAAGCTTGTTCCTAAAGATTTGGGAAGACCATAGTTGTCTTAACTAGACATCTATAATGGGAGAAATTCAACTTTAGTTGATTTAAAGTCCTTAATATAACACCCAATATGAAATATTAAGGCTAGGATCCAACAACCTATTTATAACCGGAAGAGGGATGTCGTAATCCGAGCTATAAAATAGTTGAAGGTAGGTAAATGACGATTTACCAATTTCCACCATGAAAAGGAAATATAATTAAGCTTTAATTGGATTTGAAACTCCTAGATCTTTTGAGATACATTAAAATTTCAATGGCATGTTTGAATCTCGATTGTGCCCTCTCAAATTTGTGACTGGGATGCCGAGGATCACAAACAAGGTGTGAATAACCCTGCAAATTGACTTGGTACCCTCAACTTTATCACCTAATTGATATGCCGGTTAACCACACACGCTCCACCAATCAATGATAAACTTAAGTTACCCTTCGCCACACATTGTCAGTCCCATGTTAGTGTGCCGGTTAACCACACGCGCTCCACTAACGACTTAACAAAGGTGCAAAGTGTAATTTCATGGGTTAACACCATTTCACATTTTTCTAAGTAACTAAGATTGGGAATTTATAAGTGTTTAGTTACTTAGTATTTATCATTATACTTTTAATGAAGGGAGAATTATAGTCTTGTCCTACCCGTTCGGCTAACGACCCTCCACCAGTCAAGGAAGTGGTGGGTGAGAATGGACACTCATTAAACTGCCATTTTATAGGCAGTAACCTTATACCCCCCTTATAGACCGGCTTCGTGAATGAGGCCTACTAACGGTAAGACTGACTTATTCTTATACATATATATATATAATTAAACTTATAATAATAGTATAAGGGTTGAATTTTAAACTTTTAAAATTCTAGGGTTTGATTTGGAATTAAGGTACTTGTGTGTGAACCTTTACAAATTCCAAAACTTGAGGGAAAGTTTTGAAACTTTTCAAAACTCTTCAATTTCATAACATATGAGTTTAATATAGGTTTTAAAACTTTTAATGAAGAGACTCTTGAACATCCATAACTTGAGGACAAGTCATGGAGTTCATAAAATAATTTATGGGAAAAGACTTTTCAAGTTCATAACCTATGGTTTTTTAATAAAATTCATAAATGAGACTTTGCATATAACTTGAGGACAAGTTACAAAAACATATATTATGAATAACTTTTAGATCAATTTGGATTAAAACAACTATCGCAAACATATCTAGCAATATTCATAGTCTTGATTTAAACTCATATGAACAAGACAATTCAAATCAAACAATTTTCATGTAATTAGCCTAATAATTAGACTAATAAAAAACATGAAACTTTTGACAATTATCTTTTGAATTGGATTAGAATGATCATTACCACATCAAAATAGGTTTATAGGTTCAAAAACAGCTTATGGTAATGTTACTAGTCCAATTCCAGTCAAGAAACTCGAAAATATGCATTTTGTGAGACAAACTCGTCAAGTTCATCAAGAAACTCATCGAGTTCATGCTTTAACACATGAACTCGTCGAGTTTTTGGCCAGAACTCGTCGAGTTTCATGTCTGGGCAGATTCTTGGCTTTGAAAAAAGAGTTGCAACAAGTATAACTGAAAACAACCCTAGGCTCTGATACCACTGTTGGGTTTTGAGCATTCTAACACTCCTAAGGTGTTCATGCAACCCTAAATACCTTGGATCTATGTTTTCACTAATTATACATACAAATGGTTTCCAAGGTATTAAACCTACAACTAGCATGCATTTGATATAAACCATATAATATACCAGTTAGGATAACATACCTTTTGATGGAGCTTGAAGTCTTGATGTATCTAGCCTTAAGATCTTAGCCCCAATAGTGTGGAAGCCTCAAGTGGAATCACAACACATCATGAACAAAGGATGAACTTAATAGAGAATCTCCATGCACCCAAAACCACCATGAACTCCAAGAATACTCTTCTAGCGATTTTAGGAAATGAAGTATGTATTTATATGTGGGATTTCTAGGGTCATGGATATAACCCAAATCCATACCCATGGGTCTTATGATCCATGGTTCATGTGGCCCAACTATTTATGTATCCATACATAAACTTGATCCAACATGGATCATAAGCCCAACACATATAAATATAACTAACTGTCATAATTAGTCCCCATAGATTTAATTAGTCTCTTTTGATCACTAAATTAATTCCAAATTAATTCTTGATCAATACTAATTAAAACATATGATTTCATATTAATATATTATAACTTATAATATATTAATAAACCATAAATTACCTTCTCTCAAAAGTTCATCCTAACAAATTGTCTTGATGATATGCAACCCAAATGGACCATGCTACACTCGGGTCGAGTACATACCAATAATAGTTATGGACTTAGACATCTAATCCAACAATCCGAACCTGGATGGATGGAATATCGCGTCTTGTGGGATTCGTTCATGATCATTTCTCTGAATCCCCCAAGTTTAGGGACCTAGATTCTGTTCATGAAATCATAAGCTCCGTCATTTCTGGCTTCAAAATCTTTATCCATCCCACGCAGCACTTCATTTGCGACGTTCTTCAGCTTTAATGGGATTGTTTGGGATTCCTTGATTTGTGAGGCTAGGTGGGATTGGACGGTTATTGATAAGGTTTTCACCCAGTGACCTGAGTGTTCTTTTCTGCTCAGGGCATCGGCTACCACATTAGCCTTACCTGGGTGGTACTTGATCTCGCACTCGTAATCATTTAGCAGCTCGACCCATCTTCGTTGCCTCATGTTTAACTCCTTTTGGTTTAGGATGTGGTGGAGGATTTTATGATCCGTGAAGATGGTGCACTTTGTACTGTAGAGGTAGTGCCTCCAAATATTTAGGGCAAAGACCACAGCTCCCAGCTCGAGATCATGAGTGGTGTAATTTACTTCATGCGTCTTTAGTTTCCTGGATGCGTAAACTATCACCTTTCCACGCTGCATGAGGACACAACCTAACCCTTGATTCGAAGCATCACAGTAGACTACGAAATCTTCGGTCCCCTATGGTAAGGATAGCATTGGTGCACTACAAAGGGCGCGCTTCACGGTTTGGAAGGCGACTTCTTGCTTTTCCGTCGAGGTGAAAGACACACCCTTTTGTGTCAAGGCGGTAAGGGGTATGGCTATCTTAGAAAAATTTTGGATAAACCTCCGGTAGTAGCCTGTGAGACCCAAGAATTGACGGATTTCTGTTGGGGTTCTCGGGATCGCCCAACCTTCAATGGCCTTTATCTTGGAAGGATCTACGTGAATCCCCTCCTCGCTGACTACGTGGCCCAAAAAGTTGACACTGCGGATCCAGAATTCGCATTTGGAGAGCTTTGCATATAATCTTTTAGCTCTTAGGGTTTCCAAGATTTGACGGAGATGTTGACCATGCTCTTCTTTGCTCCAAGAGTAGATAAGAATATTTTCGATGAAGACAATCATGAATTTATCAAGGAATGGGCGGCAGACTCGGTTTCTGAGGTCCATAAATGCAGCAGGGGCATTTGTTAGACCGAAGGGCATCACGACGAATTCGTAATGACCGTACAGAGTTCGAAAGGCAGTTTTTGGAATGTCCTCTTCCCGAACTCGGAGTTGATGTAACCAGATCTAGATCTATTTTTGAGAAATAACAAGCTCCTTGAAGCTGGTCAAATAGATCGTCAATACGAGGCAGTGGGTATCGGTTTTTGACAGTGAGTTTATTTAACTCCCTATAGTCGATGCACATTTTGAAGGATCCGTCCTTTTTCTTGACAAACAAGACCGGAGCTCCCTAGGGTGAGAAGCTTGGTCGGATGAATACTTTGCTCAGCAGCTCACTTAGTTGGCTGGATAACTCCTGCATTTCGGCCGGAGCTAACCTGTAGGGTGATTTGGCAATTGATGTGGCTCCTGGTATTAGGTCGATTCGGAATTCGACCTGTCTTTCTGGAGGTATTCCCGTAAGATCTTCTGGAAACACATTCGGGAAGTCACATGCCACTGGAATATTTTGAATGTTTACTTTCTCTTTGGTCTTATCCACAACATGAGCGAGGAATGCGTAGTTCTTCTTGTGTAGACACTTTTGTGCCTTGATGCACGAGACAAGACGAAGATTGGTGCCAGGTTTATCACCATAGATTATTAGGGTTTTGTGATTGGGGAGATGAAGGCGAACAACCTTCTCGTAACACATAATATCAACATAGTGGGGGCTTAACCAATCGATGCCGATTATAACATCAAAACTTCTAATATTTACTGGCATCAAATCTATTAGAAAAGAGTGATTGTTCAGTGTTAATGTGCACCCTACATAGACATCTTTGGTTGTTTCAGTTTTCCCATTATCCATTTCCACCGTGAAGGCTTCGTTGAGCTTCTGGGGTTGTTGATTTAGTAAGTGTTTGAATTTATTACTAACGAAACTTCGCTCCGCCTCACTATCAAATAAGATGCATGCGTATGTGTTGTTAAGTAGGAACGTACCAGTAACAACTGCTGGGTTATGCATTGCTTCACCTTGACCCATTGTCAACACTCTTCCTGATGTTCCTGCCCCTGATTGTTTGCTTTGGGGCAGTCGCGCTTGAAATGACCTATTCCTCCGCACCCATAGCAGGTGTGACTGGCCCCAACATTGTTGTTGTTGTTGTTGTTGTTATTGTTGTTGCGATTGTTGTTGTTGTTGTTGTTGTTGTTGTTGTGGTTCGACTGTTGGTTCTGTTGAGGATAAGTTCTACAGTATCTTGTCGTGTGACCCTTTCGGTTGCAACTTGTGCAGTGCATCTCTCTGCATTCCTCGTGGTGGTGGAATTTGCATTTGTTGCACTTGGGAAGCGTCCCTGAGTATTGCTTGGGAACATTTGGTGTGGATGAGGCTGGAGCATGTTGTGTTGTGGTAGCTTGAGTAGCAGCATGGACAGTCATAGTTTGTTGTTTCTTTGATGATTCTGAATTTTGTCTTCCCTTCCGCTTGTTGTTTTTACCCTTCTTGCTATCATCTTATTTCTTAACTTCCTCTTCCCCTGCTTTGGCACCCTTTTTGTTGCCATGATCGTACAGTTTCTTGGCTAGTCTCTTTGCACTATCATACGTGGTCGGGTTTGCTGCTACCACATTCCCTTGGATCGGTGCGGTTAATCCCTAGATAAATCTTTCGATTTTCTTCCCTTCAGATGTAATCATTCCTGGGCACAAGAGAGACAGCTCACTAAACCTTGATATGTATGCATCAATGTCAGAGTTTTGAACCGTGAGGTTCCACAACGCTTGTTCCATTTTCTGGATTTCTCCCCTTGGACAGTATTCAGCCAACAACATTTCCTTAAGCTCCTCCCATGGCATCGCGTTCGCCACCGGGAGTGTCATGGCCTCTACGTGACCATTCCACCAAGAGAGCTTGATCAATGAATGTGTAGGCCGCAAACTTGACCTTGCACCCATCCGAACATCCACAGATTTCAAACACTGATTCCACCTTCTCTATCCATCTTTTCAAAGTTATTACGCCTCCCCTCCCGTTGAAGGTTCGAGGCTTGGGATTGGTGAAATCCTTGTAGGTGCAGGTTCTTCTGGTTCCGTGGTTTGTTCCCTGATTTGTGCTTCCGGTTCCCTGCCCGTTACCTTCTCCATTGTTTCTGTTGCAAATATGCGCCACTGCTGTAGTGACCGCAGCGGACACTGCTGCGTGGAATGCGACTGAGTTTATTTCTGGTGGCGTCGATATCGTATTGTTTCCACGGTTTGGTCTTTGAGGCATCTTTCTGTCATAGAACAGAAAGATGTTGAGTATCCAATGTATTTAGTTTCACGCTTTCTTGGTTATAACATAGTGTCATAGATTTGGTTGTGTATAAGTGAGTGAATGCATACAATCAACATGTAGTAAAGGCAATAGAACACATAGCAGATCACAACATCACGATAAAAATACATATATCATTTCCACTAGTAATAACCATTTTAATACAGGGAAAATTTGCCTAAAAGGCATACAGTACATAGGGAAACATATGCTCCGACAGCATGACGACCCTATGAGTAGTTTAATCACTTAAACATATGGTCGATAGTACATAAAGTAATGCATAGATAAAATCATGACGATAGTAAGTGAACGGATACTAGCTGCAATGAGATGGGTTTGTCAACGATATCATATGCCGAAATGACGTGCTACAAGATCAGCCATCTCGTTCATCTCCCTCACTACCTCATCCCTCTCGTGCTCTGCCTGCACAGCTTGGGCTTCTGTTGCTAATAGTTGTTGCCGAAGGGTGGCAACCTCCTCTTCTAGGGAGCGTGTCCTATCGATGGGATCCTGTGGTTCTACGGAGTGATCCTGTACTATCTCTGTAGTGGGAGGCTCACTGGGGACTTCATTAGCATCCCCATCCTCCTCTATGATCTCATCGGATTCTCCAAACTCATAGTCCGTCTCCATGTACTCCTTGGGCCCAACACCGGGGGCTGCCTCCTGACCCATTATGGGGTCTTCCTCAATCATTCTATGGGCCACTAGGTTCTGATAGGAAAGGACGCCCCGATGTGCCTCGTCCATGGCGACTGTACGAGAAACTGGGAGTGAGAAGTGTGTAAAGGGAGTATGTGTAAATAAGTTTTCCCAAAATACTCCTATAGTATTTTTAATTATTTAAGTTTGAGTTCCTTAAAAGTTTTGGATACGAGGTAAGCTTCTAGATCCATTTCCCGCCATGAATACTCCCAAACACATGTTGGTCATATTTTGAATAAATATAGTTGATCAAGCTATATTTATCCCCAATATGACTACATAACTGTCCGGGTTTAATCACAATGTTCCATTTCCTCTAGAGAATTTTAGTGTTATAGTTATAATGTAAACCTAGGTATTCATTTTATTCAGAGTGTTTTAGTCCCATTGTATTTATAGTTGCATATCAAGTATGATTAGATATTTCAGTTCATTATAAACAATGCTCTGATACCAATTTGTCACACCCCCGAACCAGACGGCGGAAAACGTCCGGGGGCTTGTGCGTGACTTCATCTTGTAATATCATCATAATGTATATAATTGAAACAAGACAACATCATTATCATACATATCAAAATACAACCAGCATTGTTTACATCAAGTATAACATCATAAGTTACATGTCAAAATATTCAATGTATGATGATAACAAACTAGAACAAATTCCACACTTCATGCCGACCTTTCCGCTTAATGATTTCCTGAGAATACAAGTTATTTTGAAAAACGTCAACATATATAATGTTGGTGAGTTCATAAGCATATGTGAATGAAAAGTTTTGTATTGCTCATATAACACCAGAAAATCCGAAATTTTCTGTAAAAAAATGGTTTGAAAGTGATGTGTCTAAATCAAGTATTAATGCATGTGTGTTTCCTGTTTTTGGAATGCAAAAATGTAATACGGATAAAAATCTGGTACTTTCTATTGTAAGTAAAAGGCATTGTTTAGCTATGTATTTCCCCAGAAAATCCCATATTTCTGTTTATAAAAGCGTTGTGGTCTCAACCCTAAGACCGAATATCAGTGTATGTATGTTTTCGTAACAACAAGATTTTATAAATGTATCATAAAATTATGTTGGAGAGGATCCCTAGGTGAGCCGTTTTAACCATAATTGATTATGACGAATTCGCTTGTCGTGGCGTTCTTAGGCGCCAGCTTGATTTACGGTAAGGTTTGTCACCCTAGACTGGCCTAGTCTAGTTGTAGCGAACAACTCAGGTGTGGGGTGTCACCCCGTATAGATCTATACACAAACTCTCGCTCTCCCTCCAGGAGACTCTGGTTATAACTACAGGCTACAATTATACACTCTAGAGGTGTCAACCGACATGTCTCACTAGAATGCTTGACTGAGTTTGCGCGAATATTGTATTATGTTATATAATGTTTACTTGTATGTTTTATGTTTGAAAAGCCCAACGAGTATGTATATGAATGTACGAGGCCCAACAGACATGTAGAAGGACCACTAAGGCCCAGTAAACATGTAATGTACAGTTTAGGTCCAATAAGCATGTATATGGGCCACTAAGGCCCAATAAACATGTAGTGTCTAATTCAAGCCCAATAAGCATGTAAATGGGCCACTAGAGCCCATTAACATGGATTATACATGTTAGGCCCAATAAAGATGAAAATTTACATTTTTAGTCTAATTGTATGTAAGTTGACATTTTTGGCCCAAGTAAATATAAATCGATGTTTTCGGCCCATTAATATAAAATTTACATTTTCGGCCATTTTATATATATAACTTACATTTTCAGCCCCTTTTTAGATAAAATGGCACTTTCGGCCCAAGTTTTGTAAAAATGACATTTTACGCCCAAATTCAAATAAAGTGATGTTTTCAGCCCATAAAATCGTAAATTTACATTTTTGGCTCAAGTTTGCGTTAAATGACAATTTAATCCATAAAAATCTTAAATTTAAAATTTTGGCCCAACAAAACCGTGAAGGCCCACATTAAGGCCCATAACACGAAATTTGACACTTTTAGCCCTTTTAAAATTATGATTATCATAAAGAACCATTTTGATGTATATTTTGACTCTTTTAGTCCATGTAAAACCGTAAGTTTCATAAAACCACCTTCTTTTTGTTTATTTGTCAAAAATGGTCCCTTTACAAGCTTTTGTTTCGTTTTCCCAACATTCTTAACATGTTTAACACCTTTATCTTTGTGGTAAGTTGTATAAAGTGTTTTAGTTTACATATATTGTCGAGATCTATGAAGTTCTTCACAAAATCACACATATAACTTAAAGAACACACATAAACATGCACAAATACATAGATCTAGCACATATCAACTTGTATCCTCCCCGAAAACTTAGCAAAACCGAAAAACAAGGGGTATGAACTCACATTGAGGTTTGGATTTGGTTTTTGGTGAGAAAATGAGAAGATTTTGGCCCTAGAAAACTCCTTCAGGAAGTTTTCGAACTTAGATGGTCCCAACAAGCTAGAACACGAAATGAATCTAAGTAAGGAAGAGTTCTCAACATAAAATGGAGAGTAGGTGTTTGTGTATGATAAAAACTTACCAAGAGTGTGAAAAACTTGATGAAAGCCTCTTAAAAACACCCACCAAAATCACGAAATTTTGAGGAGAAGAGGGGAGTTCTTGAGAGAGTTTTTGAGAGATTTTGAAAGAAGAATGAAGGTGGTGAGGGGTGTGTTTGGCCGACAGTGATTAGAAGAGAGAGGAGGAAGTTGATTTGTGGTTATTACATGATGGTCTAAGAAAACTCTAGCTTAGATTACCATTAAACAAAGATTAGGTGGCAAGCTTACTATTTACTTGATTTCTCTATTTTTTACCAATATGTATATATATATATATATATATATATATATATATATATATATACATATATATATATATATATATATATATATATATATATATATATATATATATATATATATATATGGGCCGAGAATGGGCTAGGAGAAAAGAAGTGAGGAGATTTGGGCCCTTTCTTGTCTTATTTCGGGTTTATGAGGCCCAAAATAAATATTTTTCGGCCCATTGGGCCTTATGGAAGTTCACGGCCCAACGAAACCCAAGGGAGTAGTTTACGGCCCATTAGGGCCAATGAAATCATTTATGGCCCAACATGGCCCATTAGAGATTATATGAACTATTCTAGGCCCACATGGCCCAAAATAGTCAAATCGAAAGTTTATTGGTCCATTAGGCCCAATAAGAGGATCCTAGTCCATATTAACTTGAGCTGGGATTTCTAGGGTTTTCAATCCATATGAGATGTATTGTACTAGGTTTTGAACTTAAATCAAAAGTTTGTATTCAAATGAATGGTTTTGATTGAGCATATAGTATGATTTTCACTTAGAGTACATGGCTTACAATAAATGAGTTTTACATGAGATTGGAATTTCCTAGCTAAAAATACAAGTTCACTATAAACAATGATCTGATACCAATTTGTCACACCCCAAACCAGAACGGCGGAAATGTCCGGGGGCGGATGACGTCATTGTATAGTATCATAACTGTTGAATAGTAATGAAACATAGCAACCCAAACATTCATACATTGATAACACAAGTTTACTTTGTTTACAACACTATGTTTGTTCAAAAGTTAAATACAAATAACTGAAAAGTAGAATGACATGAGACGACGACGCCGACCTTCAAGAGGGGTTGACTACCTGTCTACTAGTTTAATAAGAATACAAGTGATTTTTAAAAGTGTCAACAATTAAGTTGGTGAGTTCATAAGCATTTTGTATGAAAAGGGTTTGTAAATGTTTCTAAAAAAAATGGTTTTGTATATTTCCAGAAAATCCGATATTTTCTTTAATCTGAACTATGATTGTATGTAATTCCTTTGTATCTTTTCCTTGTAAAGTAATAATGTATGTTTCTTGAAAATCCGATATTTTCTTTAATATGAACTTTAATTGTATGTAATTCCTTTGTATCTTTTCCTTGTAAAGTAATAATGTATGTTTCCGGAAAATCCTATATTTTGTTTAATATGAAATTTAATTGTATGTAATTCCTTTGTATCTTTTCCTTGTAAAGTAATAATGTATGTTTCCAGAAAATCCAATATTTTCATAAATATGAACTTTAATTGTATGTAATTCCTTTGTATCTTTTCCTTGTAAAGTAATGATCTATGTTTCCAGAAAATCCGATATTTTCTTTAATATGAACTTTAATTGTATGTAATTCCTTTGTATCTTTTCCTTGTAAAGTAATAATGTATGTTTCCAGAAAATCCAATATTTTCTTATATATGAACTTTAATTGTATAATTTCTTTTGTATCTTTTCCTTGTAAAGTAATAACGTATGTTTCCAGAAAATCTGATATTTTCTTTAATATGAATTTTAATTGAATGTAATTCCCTTGTATCTTTTCCTTGTAAAGTAATAATGTATGTTTCCAAAAAATCCAATATTTCCTTAAAGGTGAACTGTAGTCTTGAACCCTAAGACCAAGATGTAAGTGAATGTTGTACTGGAAATAGTATATAGTTTTATTTCTTTTTATAAAACTAATGAAGTGCAAGCTTCCTGTAAACCAAGTAGTTTCGCTAATCCCTATGTGAGTTATTATAACCATGTTTGATATGAATGATATGCATGAACGACGTTCTTCAGGCGTCGGAATTGGTAGACTTTTGTCCCCCTAGACTTGTCGGTCTAACTGTAGCGAACAACTAAGGTTTGGGGTTGTCAATCCCGTATAGATCTATACATAACAGTCTCGCTCTCCCTCCAGGAGACTCTGGTTATAATGCAGGACTTAAGGTGTATAAACCAGAACTTATGCAAATGATATTTTATTTTTAACATAAAGATGATAGCATGAAATTATTTTTGGGATAAACAAAGTTTTACTTGTATTCCCCCCCCCCCCCCCTAAAAACATGAAAAAGCTTTGAAAATATGGGGGTATGAACTCACCTTGGTTTGGTTTGGTGGATGATTTGAAGTGTTCTGAAGAGATTTCGAGCCTAAACGCTAGGATGCTCTTGATGAACTCCTTGAAGCTTATAATAACCTAAAGAGATAATCACACGATATTGTGTGTAAATGAGATGAAATTAACTAGATAAGGTGTAAAAACACTAGGGGTTTTCGAAATGGCTTACCATATTTCTAAGGACCACTTTGAGGATGAAGATCTTTGGAAAGAACAAAGCTTGTTCTTGAGAGAGTTTTCAAAGATGAATGTGAAAGAAAGTAAGATAATGAAGGGAGAAGATAAGTGAATGGTGGGAATGTTCTCTGGTCGTGGTTTAAATGGAGGAGTGGATAGTAAGTTCAAGGATATTTGGAAGGTAATTGGGTGTGCTTCATGGTATGTACTGGGTAAAGCTATGTAAAGCTGAGTCTTTCCTCCCAAGGTATATCTTCGACGTACAACATATCTAATAGAAAAATTCCCCACTGGATACCACTTTGATTGGCCGCAATCACACTAAAATCTTTTGTTTGACCGAAATCACTCCATTCTCTTGGTGATTTCGGTCCTATACTCCATTCATAGCATGATTTCGGCCTTAATGGACTTCTCCTTAGAGTTTTCGGCCTTAATGGATTAATCCCCTTGAGTTTTCGGCCTTAGTGGGTCATTAGTAGGTGTTTTCGGTTTTAGGTGTATTCTACGTTGTGTTTTCGGTCCTAATGTGCTCTAGGGATGTTATTTCGGTTCTTAAAGTGATCTAGAAGTGTGATTTCAGTCTTGAGGTGTTTTAGGGTGGTGGGGTACTAGACTAGATATTATAAAACAATGTTCAAACTTCATGATTTCTATTCCAACCATTTGACTAGTCTTGCTTTGTTAAAACTTATTTACTTTCAAGGGCTTGTTATAAATGTGATTTCTAATGTATGTATGTATATATATATATATATATATATATGTGTGTGTGTGTGTGTGTGTGTGAACTTACATACCTACCCATACCACTAATGCCCTTATGGCTGTCAAGAGTTTATTTGTAACAAGGTTATATTCTGAATTCATTTGCACATGGTTACAATCTAGACCTTGCTTGATCCAGATCTTTTGGGTTGTCACAATCAGTTAAAACCAAATGCAATGCTCAAATGAAAAATATGAAATTAATTAGCGAATAAATCACCTGATTTCTTATCAATAAAGATATTCAGATTTGCTACATTTAAGAACAACATTAGACAATAAAACTTCTACTTCTCCATATTATCTAAACATATAATTAAATATCTTCAAAAATACTTGGAATCGATCGTCAATCTGACTCTTTAGTGAGAAATTGGGGATGGGCTATAATCACCTCATCTATAAAAAGGATTCAAGTGTCAAGATCAGGTTCTCTAGTCTTTACATGTTGGGTGTAAAGAAAAGATTATATCAATCATCTGACTTCTCTGAATAGGAATCTAGGAAATAACCATTTGCTTTTAACAAAGTCTGCATGACAACAAAATTTTGAAAATGAGTAAGTTAACTATATATGCATAACAACAGGTAATGACGTTTCGCTTTCTAGTAATCTATTGAGTTTGTGTTGAAAAAAAGACATACATTCAACAACATCTTTAGCATATTCACTTAGGTGATACAACTCCAATCCAACAATCAACTTTTTTTGTCAACTGAAATGTCACTTATCCTTCACATATTGACTTCTTACAACAATAAAATCTTTTTTTCTTTCTTTGTCTCTGAAAAATCAAAGTCACATACCTAGTGGTACTATCACATGTCTCAAAACCTTTCTTATTCATCTCATTTTACAATATTTTTACTTTATACTCATATGAAGTCCTCAACCCCCTCTCCAGCGCAACTCTCTTTGCTAAATTACACCACCCACTTATCAATATTTCAAAAGTCGAAGAATTGGGAGGAACCCTTTTCTCTTGCATCTAATTTATAAGCTCTCTTGCTTGAACCATCATTCCCACTTTAGCAAACTCACTTATAAGCACATTATACAACTTAATCACTTCCCACCTATTCCCAATCTTGTAATACCCATAACCAAAATGTTATACACATCATAATCAATCAAAAACCTCTTCCCAATAAGTGATTAGTAGCTTCAATGCCTCTTTCGTAAGACCACCCTTTGAAAGACCCCTGAGAAGTGTATGATAAGTTGAAATAGTAGGATAACCCCTTCAATCAACATATGTAAAAGTGTATCAAGAGCCTTTTTTAAATGGGAGCTTTTACAATACGCATTAATTAACACATTGTACATGTCACACCCCCGGACCAGAACGGCAGAAACGTCCGGAGGCGGGTGACTTCATTTCGCAGTATCATAACAATTGCATATAAATGAAACATAGCAAATCCAAACATCATACATCAATATAACAAGCTTAAATTGTTTTACATCATGTTTACGTTCTCAAATTTTACACAAAAGAGACATCAGTAAGCAAATCCAAAATATAGCAAAATAATATTGAGTCCGCGATCCACAACCTGCTTATTGGTTTCCTGAGAATACAAGCCGTTTGAAAAGCGTTAACATAAAATATGTTGATGAGTTCATAAGCATTTTTTTATAAAACTTTGATGATAGTTTAGAAATCCAAAAATCCAATATTTTCTTATCAAAATAGTTGTATGTCTTGTTTCAACTCGAGTATAGTTGCATGTGTGTCTTAGTTAGTCGTTTTCGAAATCGTATATAATTGTTTCCTCCAGAAAATCCTATATTTTCTGATGTATAAAATAGTAGCTTTGAAAACCATAACACTTGTGTAGAAAAGTTTCATTTGAACAAACCAAAACATAGTTGTTTGTAAACCAAAAGTGAAACCTGTATAAATACATTTCTGATATATTCTAGTGAGTCGTTATAACCATACGAATATGACGGAGTTCCCGTTATGATGTTCTTCAGGTGTCGGTTTCGTTTAAGACATTTGTCACCCTAGACTGGCCGGTCTAGCTGTAGCGAACAGTGAAGGTGTGGGGTGTCAACCCCGTATATATCTATACACAAATTCTCGTTCCCCCTCCAGGAGACTCTGGTTATAACTCTTACAGGACTTTAGGCGTCCACTATTTATATAAATATATGTACTGTGAAGATTTGTCTGACTAGAATACTAACATATTTTTGAACAATCGTGAAATCCATTATTTACTACTTAAATAATAGTAGTTTTACTTGTTGACTAGATATTTCGTTTCGTTTCGCTTCGTTTCGTTGCGTTTCGTTTGTTGGAAATAATACGCTTTGCATATTTATCAATCAACCTAATATTATAGAAGTCGGCAAAATGGCTCTTTCTTTTAATATTTACTAAGTGAGACCCCATTTGTCGGAAGGTGTCAAGTTATGATTTGTGTAAACTAGGACTTGTGTGATGTTATGACAGCAACTTTATGACATGCAAATTTTTCTGTCATAAAGGCTCTATTTGTAAATTTTATTGGTAAAATTATTTATCTCAAATATTCATAAATAATCACTAATAGTTTGCAAAAAGTCACTAATATGACATAAAGTTCCAATTTTTTAAAAGAATTATAGAAACAGTGTCAACATATCAAGATATATTTCAACAACTTTTACTTCTAGACAAGAAGCCATGGATAAAGAGGGTATGCTGGACATACTCAAAAATTTGGGAGGCTCCTTTTGTAAATAGAATATCCTTTATGTGATGATTAAAATATACTCCCAACTTCATGAGGTTTGTGAAATCTCACGTGCATGAAAAGTCATCTTGAAATAATATTATTTTAATACACCCATTTAACATACAAATACATGCAATTATTCAAGAATTTAGAACAAGAGTTGACTTGTACTCTCCCCCAAAAACAATAAAAACTTAGAAAAAGGTGGGGGTATGAAGCTCACCTTCGTTTAGTTGCTGGGTGATTTGAAGAGATGTAAGGAGTTTCCAAGTTCCAACACTTGGAAGTTTCTTTGAACTTAGAAATATCCTAAGAATAATTTTTGTGTAAATATAATGAAGCCTTAGGAATATTGTGAAGAATCACTAGTCAAAGAAGATGAACACTTACAAAAATCTAGGAATTTTCCTTGAAGGGGTGAAACTTGGAGCTTGAAGGAGTTGAGAGCACTCTTAGGAGTTTGCTGGAGATGAAAATGAGAAGTGGGGAAATGGGAGAAGAGGAGTTCACGTATTCTAGGTGGAGGGATAAGGAGTGACTTGACATTTTCTTGGAGGACTGGTGTACAAAGCTTAGTTCTCTTTGGATAATACATGTTTTACTGAGATTTGCATGGGAAATGAGGGATTTGCATCACATCACAAAGTCAAACCTCCTTATCTACTTAGAATCCCTTTAAAATCTTGTGTATTATTTTTATATAAATATGTTTAAAATAATCAATTTTGGCATAAAATAGGGGTTTAAGGGGTTTAAGATATGAAAATTACGAGTTTGGAGGAATTCCCGACGTCAAAATGCCTTAAAATGAAGAAAAAGTTCGAAATGCACAAAAATCCGGAGTGGAGTCCGGAGCCTACGAGGGTCCGAAGTCCGTTCCAAAATTTCGGAGTCATTCACAAAGATCCGGAGTCAACAGGAGAGGTCCAGAGTATTTTTCTTGGATCCGAAGTCCATGCGAATTCCGGAGCGAAGCCAGCAATCCGGACTGAGGTGCGAAGCCGGCTAAGAGTTTCCGAAGCAAAACAAGTTCTTCCGGATGAGAGGTTTATTCCGGAGTCACCCTTCCGGGTTTGCGAGATTGTCCGAAGCAACTAGGGCATTCCGGAATCCATCAGAAGTTCCAAAGTAGAGAGGGGTTCCGGCCTAAGAGGGTTCCGGACCAAGAGGGTTCCGGACCAAGAGGGTCTTTTTGGGTTTTCTCCTTAGGTTTTGAGCTGTTTTCGACTGAGGAAGGTACATAGAGAGATTTGGGAGAGATTTCACATACTTGGAGAGATTTGAGAGAGATTTCACATACTTGGAGAGATTTGGGAGAGATTTCACATACTTGGAGAGATTTGGGAGAGGTTTCACATACTTGGAGAAATTTGGAAGAGATTTCACACACTTGGAGAGATTTGGGAGAGATTTCACATACTTGGAGAGATTTAGGAGAGAGAGAGATACAGTGGGAGAGATTGAGAGAGACTTTGTCGGGGCCTTTATTAATGTTTTTCTTCATAGTTCAAAGACCGTAGACTTAGTTACATCCCATTTTGAGTGTTATACGCCCCCGAAGGGCACGTAATAGTGTTTTATAAAGTTGTTACTTCCCTCCATCTGATTAGGGTTTAGAATTTTGAACATTTGAAACTTTCAGGTGTTACTTTGCATTAAGATTTAGAGTCATACATTAGTAAACATAAAGTAATCCCTATCATATTATCACTAGTTGAGTTGACTAGTTGACCCGTTGACCTTGACTTGACTTTAACTTGACCAGAAGTTTGCCGGTTGTCACATCATCCCCCGCTTGAGGGAATTTCGTACTGAAATTTTGCTTTGAATTAGTCTTCAAGGGTTAGCGAATATGTGGGGGTACTTCTGTATCATTTGATCTTCGTGCTCTCATGTGAATTCAGGCCCGCGCTTGGCGCTCCAACGAACCTTTACAATTGGGATGCGACTTTGTTTGGTACGCTTCACTTCTCTGTCCATGATTTCGATTGGTTCTTCAACGAACAAAAGATTCTCGTTTATCTCAATCTATTCTAGCGGAATAACAAGGTTTTCATCCGATAATCACTTTTTCAAATTTGATACGTGGAACACGGGGTGCACGTTGCTGAGCTCTGAAGGTAGCTGCAGCTTATAGGCCACCAGACCAATTCCGGCAAGAATATCGAACGGTCCGATGTATCGTGGGTTTTACTTTCCTCGTTTCCTAAAGCGTATCATCCCTTTCCAGGGAGAGAGCTCTAGTAGCACACGGTCTCCTACTTGGAACTCCAGTGGCTTTCGTCTTTTGTCTGCGTAGCTTTTCTGTCTATCCCGGGACGCTTGGAGTCGTGACTTGATTTGGACGATTTTCTCGGTTGTTTCTCGGATGATCTCTGGTCCTATGAGGGTGCTATCCGGAAGTTGTCCTCTTGCCAGCTGGGTGTCACCCACCTCGGCCCAACAAAGGGGCGATCTGCACTTCCGACCATACAAGGCCTCGAAGGGGGCGACTCCTATGCTTGTGTGGTAGTTGTTGTTATATGAAAATTCAACTAGGGGCAGGTGGGCATCCCAGGCTTTGCCAAACTCTATCACAGATGCTCGGAGCATGTCTTCTAGGGTCTGAATGGTTCGCTCGCTTTGGCCATCTGTCTAAGGGTGGTAGGCAGTGCTCATATCTAGCCGGGTTCCCAATGCTTTCTAGAGCGACTGCCAAAAACGAGAGGTGAATCTACTATCCCGATTTGAGATAATAGATATGGGGACTACGTGAAGTCTCACTACCTCTTTCAGGTATATTCGCGTTAGCCTTTCCATTTTGTATCTCTCCTTTATTGGCAGGAAATGGGCGGATTTCGTTAATCGGTCAACGATCACCCATATAGCATTCAGACCATCTGCCGTCTTGGGTAATTTGGTTATAAAATCCATTGTGATCCTTTCCCATTTCCACTCGGGTATTTTAGGTTGTTGTAGTAGACCCGAGGGCTTCTGATACTCCACTTTAACCTTGGCACAAGTGAGACACTTGCTTACATAAGTGGCAATCTCCGCTTTCATATTCGGCCACCAATAATGTTGTTTGATATCCAAGTACATCTTGTCGGAACCCGGATGGATAGAGTACCTTGTTTTGTGAGCCTCATTCATTACCATGTCCCGTAATCCACCGAACCTCGGTGTACAGATTCGGTCCATAATATAATAGGCTCCGTCTTCTTTGACCGTCAAATTCTTTTCCATTTCGCGCAATGCCTCATTGGTGACGTTTTCCGGCTTCAAGGCTTCCTGCTGAGCCTTTTTTATTTGTGAGGATAGATGGGAATGGACGGTCATTGTCAACGTCTTTACTCGGCGACCCGAGTACTCCTTTCGGCTTAAGGCATCGGCTACCACATTTGCTTTGCCTGGATGGTACTTGATTTCACACTCATAGTCGTTTAGCAGTTCGACCCATATTCGTTTCCTCATGTTTAATTCTTTTTTATTTAGGATGTGCTGGAGGCTCTTTAGGTCTGTGAAAATGGTGCACTTTGTACCGTATAGGTAGTGCCTCCAAATCTTCAATGCGAAGACCACAGCTCCCAGCCCGAGATCGTGGGTGGTGTAGTTTACTTCGTGGGTCTTTAGTTCTCTAGATGCGTAAGCTATCACCTTTCCGCGCTGCATAAGCACACAGCCTAACCCTTGATTTGAAGCATCACAATATACTACAAAGTCTTCTGTTCCTTCTGGCAGGGACAACACTGGAGCACTGCAGAGGGCTCATTTCAGGGTTTGAAAGGCAGCTTCTTGTTTGTCATTCCAAAGAAAAGGTACACCCTTCTGGGTGAGAGTGGTGAGAGGCTTGGCGATCTTGGAAAAATTTTGGATGAACCTTCGGTAATAACCAGCAAGGCCCAAAAATTGTCGGATTTCGGTTGGGGTTGTTGGAGTTTCCCAGCCCTCAATAGCTTTGATCTTGGTAGGGTCCACATGTATTCCCTCTTCACTGACTACATGGCCCATAAATTCCACTCTACGAATCCAGAACTCGCATTTAGAGAATTTGCGTAAAGCTTTTCTGCTCTCAATGTTTCCAAAATCTGTTGTAAATGTTGGCTGTGCTCTTCCTTGCTCTTAGAGTAAACAAGTATATCATCGATGACAATAATTACGAAGTTGTCAAGGAACGGCCGACAGACTCGGTCATCAGATCCATAAAGGCTGCTGGTGCATTTGTGAGACCAAAAGGCATGACTATGAATTCGAAATGCCCATAACGGGTTCGGAAAGCAGTCTTTGGGATATCCTCCTCTCGGACTCTTAGTTGATGGTATCCGGACCTCAGATCTATCTTGGAAAAGTAATTAGCTCCTTGGAGCTGATCAAATAGATCATCGATTCGGGGAAGTGGGTATCGATTCTTGACAGTGAGCTTGTTTAATTCTCGGTAATCTATGCACATTCTGAAAGATCCGTCTTTTTTCTTGACAAACAGAACCGGAGCTCCCCAAGGTGAAAAGCTCGGCCTGATGAATCCCTTGTCAAGAAGTTCGCTTAGTTGACTAGATAACTCTTGCATTTTGGCAGGAGCTAATCTGTAGGGTGATTTGGCGATTGGAGTGGCTCTAGGTACAAGATCGATTCGGAACTCGACCTGGCGCTCGGGAGGGATTCCTGGCAAATCCTCGGGAAATACGTCAGGAAATTCACGTACTTCAGGAATATCGTTAAGGTTTTTCTCCTCCTTTGTTTTATCAACAACATGAGCAAGAAAGGCGTGATTCTTTTTATGTAAGCACTTTCGTGCTTGGATGCAAGAAATAAGTCGGAGGTTTGAACCGGGTTTATCTCCATAAACTATTAGGGTTTCGTCGTTGGGTAGATGAAGGCGAACGGCCTTCTCGTGAAACATAATTTCAGCATGGTGGGGGCATAACCCATCCATGCCAACAATCACATTAAAGCTCCTAATATTAACAGGCATCAAACTGATTGGGAAGGAGTGAGTATTTAACGTTAGTGTGCACCCTACGAAGATATCGTTGGTTGATCTGTTTTACCGTTGGCCATTTCGACCGTATAAGTTTCGTTCAATTTGTGGGGATTTTGATTGAGTAGGTGTTTGAATTTGTGACTTATGAAGCTTCGCTCAGCTCCACTATCAAATAAAATGCACACATAAGAGTTGTTGAGGGGAAACGTACCAGTCACCACTGCTGGATCTTGCATCTCCTCTCCTTGTCCCATGGTTAAGACCCTTCCTGCATTCTGATTGTTGTTCTTAGGGCAGTTACGTTTGAAATGGCCGGTTTCCCCGCATCCGCAACATGCACAGCTGGCTCCGGCGTTGTTGTCATTGGGTTGTTTGTTTTGTTGTGGGGTCATCTTGCAATACCGGACAATGTGTCCTTTTCGATTGCAGTTGGTGCATTGGAAATCTTTTCATGCCCCGTTGTGGTGATAGTTACACTTTTCACACTTGGGATTGGATCCCGCATATGGCTTTGTTGGGGCGGTTGTGGTTGAGGCTGGGGCGGTTGGGGCTGGTGCTACTGGAGCGGTAGCAGAATGGACCCCTACTGCCTGTGGTTTCTTGGATGGCCCTGAATTCTGTCGTCCTTTTCGCTTGTTCCCCCAGTTCTTCTTGCTCCCACATTCTTGTTTGCTTTCTCCCTCTGTTGCTTTGGTACTTTTCTTATCACTGTGATCATAAAGTTTCTTGGCCAGGCGTTTTGCACTGTCGTAGGTCTCGGGTTTTGAGGAAATCGCGTTGCCCTTAATGGGAGGCGTCAACCCCCAGATGAATCGATCGACCTTCTTTCCTTTGGATGTAATCATACCAAGACACAGAAGGGATAGTTCATTAAACCTTGAGATGTACGCGTCAATGTCCGATTTCTGCACCGTAAGGTTCCACAGTTCTTGCTCGAGCTTTTGTACTTCCCCTCGGGGGCAGTACTCGGCGATTAACATTTCTTTGAGTTCTTCCTAGGACATAGCATTTGCAACGGGAAGTGTAATGGCTTCGATGTGACCGTTCCACCATGACAGTGCCTGGTAGATGAAAGTGCAGGCCGCAAATTTGACTTTACTTCCTTCAGGACATTCACATATCTCGAACACCGACTCTACTTTTTCGATCCATCTTTTAAGAGTTATGACTCCTCCAGTCCCGTTGAAAGTTCGAGGTCTTGCATTGGAAAAATCCTTGTAGGTACAGGCCTTTACAGGCCCTTGATTCATCCCGTGGTGGGAGCTTCCTGTCCCTTGGCCTTGTCCACCACCATTATTTCCGGCTTGGATGTGGGCTAGAGCTGCTGTCACTGCGGCTGAAACTACCGCTTGGAAGGCCGCAGAGTTCATTTCCGGTGGGGGCGGCGGTGGTGGTGTGTTGTTATTCCTACGGGTTGATCTCCCCGACATCTTTCTGTCATGGATCAGAAGGAAAATGTGTCACACCCCAAAACCGGAACGGAGGAAACGTTCGGGGGCGGAGGACGTCATGTACAGTATCACAACAATGCATAATAGTAAACAAGCAACAACATCATCCATTGCATTAATAGTAATAATTTTAATACAAGTGTGTTCTGAAGTTTATAAGACACCAAAATGAATGATCAAAATAAAAGATGAGTCTTGAATGTGCTCCATCTTCTCAAAACCTGGCCATCGGTACCTGTCTATTGGCGACCTGAGAATACAAGTTATTTTGAAAGCGTAGATCAGTATTAAAGCTGGTGACTTCATAAGTATTTTAGTGTCATTGTTTGTATAAGTTTGAAGAATGTAATTGTAAATGTTTAATGAAAAGTTTGTAAGTATTTGATGTAAATGTTTGAAACCTTCCTAGAAAATCCTATATTTTCTACTAAAGCAGTCTTCTACCAAGACCCAACTGTTCTCTATGTTTTTTCTTTTGTAAAAGTATGAGTTTTCCCAAAGTATGACTATCATTACCAAAATATAGTTTCTCATTACCGTTTATGTGAGAAGATCACAATGTGAATGAATTGGGAAAAATAAAGATGCACTGTAGTTTTATCTAGGTAACTACTAATGTACTAAGTACCTTTAAACTTGTTAGTTAATTAAGGTAAAATGTGATATGATTGTAACCATACTCGATTGACCAGTAAAACACGACGTTCGAGACGTCGAAATGATATGACATTCGTCACCCGCAAATGTAACATCCGGATTCCCAGGTATTCTATGTTATTCATTTATATTGAGTTTTGAGGAGGGACTCGACGAGTTGACGCCTGAACTCGTCGAGTAGGATCGCGTTTTTGCTGATTGGATTAATGAAGGGACTCGACGAGTCGATGGGTGGACTCGACGAGTCCGCGCTGTGGACGGAAACCCTAAATCTCGGGATCTGTGCCCTATTTAAAGGCCTTTATGGCCTTCATTTGCGGCCATTACACCCCTGAGAAACCCTAGAGAGCAGAGAGAATGTTTGTAGTGCAAGAGAGGGACTAATTCATCATTATTTGGTGTGTTTTAGCAAAGGGAAGGGAGGATTTCGAGCTAGGCAGTCTTGTGGGACTCAAATCTTCCATCATTTGGTGCAGAGCTGCTGTGGGAGGTAAGGATTCATGTCCATTTTCATTGATTAATAGATTTCATGAATCTAGGGCTTTTTCTCTTCTTTTTGGTAAGAGATCTAGTGTATGTGATGTCCCCTTGTGTCAATATCATCAGATTTGGACCTTGAGAGGTCCAGAGAGTCCCTATTCTCCAGCTTTATGAAGTCCTTTTTGAGTTTGGGGCTTAGGTTATCATATTAAGGGTCATTTTGGCATATAGAGGTGATAGTGTGATGCATGGGCCTAAAGTTCGAACCTTTACGTGATTATAATGCTTGGGAAGGTCAGATCTATAGATTAGAGAAGCAGATCTGACCTCAGAAGGTCATTTAAGTGTGAGTATGGAGGCAACTCGCCGAGTTCATAAGTGGACTCGACGAGTCGAGTCGGGGTTGCCCTGCGATTCGTGACAAGAGGAACCCGTCGAGTGGAGGGATGACTCGACGTGCCAAGAGAGGCTGGAAGGATTAGAGGACCCGCATGGACTCACCGAGTCGCCCATGTGCACTCGACGAGTCGGGTCAAAGTTGACCGTTGACCTTAGGGTTTTGGTCAAGACTGATTCAAGGGAGTTCAGGGAGGGGTAGAATGGCCTTCTACCCAATCTTTAGAAATGGGGCTATGAGAGAATATTGATCGCGAATGTTATTTGAATAATAGGAGGAGGCTAGGTCGGGACGTTGAACACGAGAGTTTATCCAACTTCATTGAGGTGAGTCTTCTCACTATACTGTACCTGGAAGGGTACCTATGTGTGACCGGAAGGTCTTATATGCTATGAGATGTATGTGTTGTATGCTGTTATGTGATATGTATGTGCTATGAATGTTATGTATGATAAGGACCGGAAGGTCAAGATGATATGCACCGGAAGGTCGGGAGGTTACGGACCGGAAGGTCGATACGGGTAGGACCGGAAGGTCTACCGGGATTTGGGACGGAAGTCCCCTGAGACACTTGGACCGGAAGGTCCCACAGAGTTATGGCCCGGAAAGGCGTATGTGGTATTTTGGGGAACTCACTAAGCAATTATGCTTACAGTTGTTGTGTTATGTGTTTCAGGTACTAGCGAGGATCGCGGGAAGGCGTCGGCATGATCCGTACACACTCATGGAGTTTATGTCTTGAGATTCTGGGATATGTTTTGTCATGATAACACTGGATACATTATGTTTTGATATCACCTTATGAATGAAAGTATGTTTTAAAAATGAAAAATTGTTTTGGAAATTTACGTCGTTACAAGTTGGTATCAGAGCCTTGGTTTGAGGGATTCGGATGCACCTTCGGGTGTATTTGAACTCAAACTGAGGATTTGAGGAAGTTTTTCATAAAATAAACAATTTTTCTAAAGAAGTAAAAGGATTTGAGAAAAACAGAAGGAAGCAGTGTGTACGATCAGCCAGCGCCCGAACGGTGATTTCCCAAAATACCCTTACATTATGTGTTATGAGATAAGTTATGATATGTTATGTTATGCTAAAGTAGGCTAGGTATTCATATTAGGACTAGAGTGGCCTGATTTGTGATGCCTTACCCTAGGAAGATTTCTGCTGCTATGAGATGCTTGAGAGTGAGTAGGTAGCAATGAGGAGCTTATGAGAGGCCTACCGAAGGGTAGCCTATGCTAGCGAGATGTAGAGTACTTGGGATCTGGGATCCAAGGAGGAGGACTTGGGGTGAATATTGATGCGGTGTGGACGGTAGTATATGGCCTGTACTACTGAAGACACTGGATCAGTGCGCAGTCCAAGTAAGAATCCTTAGGGTACTAGGGAACAAGTAGGGTTGAGTTATCGAGTGCGAGTATGCTCGAGCGAGTCTCTGATATTATTATGTTGTGTTTCAGAGACATCATGGTTGGGACACGCCACAGACCTGAGACGAGCGGCGTGAGTGACGAGGAGCTTCGTCAGATGATCCACGATGAGGTGGCAGCGACGATTCGAGCCGAGATTCCGGAGATGTTTGGGTCTATCAAGACCACATTGATTGATACTTTTGATGAGCGGTACGCAGCGGTGACTGAGGCTGCATCTGCTACAGCTACTGCAGCTGTGGCTGCTTCCAGGCCTCAGGGAGGTGACTCGTTGTTGTTTCGGGAGTTCAGCAACACGAAGCCACCAGAGTTTGACGGGACGCAGGATCCGATCGCTGCGATGAGATGGATTTCTGATATCGAGGGATGCTTCTACACGTGTTCATGTCCGGAGCATCTGAGGGTACGGTTCGCGCTGAACCAGCTTCGCTTGGGGGCGAAGGACTGGTGGAAGTTCGTGACGGCGAGCTTCACTCTTGTAGATATTTCAGAGGTGACCTGGGAGAGGTTCACCACCATGTTCAGAGACGAGTATGTTCCCCCGGTGGAGAGGGAGCGGCTGGCTTAGGATTTCTTGTCCCTCAAGCAGGGCACTGATTCTGTTACTGTGATCACCAGGAAGTTTCATGAGAGGGCGATGTTCTGCCCTGAGCAGGTGTCTACCGAGCAGCCACGCATGAGCCGGTATTTGAGCTTTCTGAGGAGGGATATTTGGGAGTTCGTATCGAACTCGACTTACAGGACATTTGCTGAGCTCCAGGAAAATGCCCGGAAGAGGGAGATTGAGTTGGAGACTCAGGCCAGGGAGGAGGCCGAGTCTCAGGGGATGGATCGGCGGCCGGCAGCCAAGCGGGCAAATCCCGCCGATTCGAGATCTGGAAGCTAGAAGGGCCGCACTTGTGGGAAGTGCGGCAAGGGACATGATGGGGTTTGTCGATCAGGTGCTTGCTACAAATGTGGCAAAGAGGGGCACATAGCCAAGGATTGCTCCAAGGGGTTCATGGTTTGCTTTCATTGCAACCAAACTGGACACCGGAAGGCCGAGTGTCCGCAGATACGGGGGACAGCACAGGGAGCACCGCAGGGATCTGCCCCTGCTGCCGTGCGAGCTACTGAGGTTCGGCCAATGAAGGCCGAGGCACCGAAGGCTCGCGGGAGAGCCTTCCAGTTGACAGCGGAGGAGGTTCGCACAGCGCCTGATGTTGTGGCTGGTATGTATTCTTTCTTTTATTTATGCTGAATTAGAGATATTGTGCTTATATTATGATATGCGTAGGTACTTTTCTTGTGAGTTTTGTACCTGCTTTGGTGTTATTTGACTCGGGTGCGAGTCGGTCGTTTGTGTCTTTAGCGTTTAGTCAGCACATCAGTATCCAGCGGGAGGCGTTGAGTCGACCTCTACGAGTTTCCATAGCTGACGAGCGAGCGGTGTATGCTACGGATGTGATTCGAGGATGTGTACTCGAGATCTTCGGGGTTGAGTTTCCGATAGATCTGGTCTGAATTGCGATGGGGGACGTGTGTGTCATAGTGGGCATGGATTGGTTAAGCCGATTTGGGGCTGTTATAGACTGCGAGCGATAGTTGGTGACGATACGAGACCCTAGTGGGGGAGTGCTTACGGTGTACGGCGAGGGTACCCGATCTGGGTCAGCGTTCTGTTCGGCATCTAGAGCGAGACAGAGTCTACAGCAGGGCTGCAGCGGGTTTGTAGCTTATGTGATGGATACACGAGTAGCCGCAGGGAGGCCGAGTTCGGTTGATGATGTTCCGATAGTGCCTGAGTTCCCGGATGTTTTTCCCGAGGAGTTGCCGGGTGTGCCTCCCGAGAGGCAGGTGGAGTTCCGCATTGATTTGGTTCCGGGAGCGGCGCCCTATCGGCTTGCGCCACCAGAGATGCAGGAGTTATCCTCACAGCTTCAGGAGCTGTTGGGGAAAGGAGTTATCAGGCCGAGTAGCTCACCTTGGGGAGCACCGATCCTTTTTGTCAAGAAAAAGGATGGTTCACAATGGATGTGCATTGATTACCAGGAGTTGAACTAGTTAACGGTCAAGAACCGTTACCCACTACCGAGGATTGATGATCTGTTCGATCAGTTGCAGGGAGCATCTTGGTTCTCCAAGATAGATTTGAGATCTGGATATCACCAGATGAGGGTGCGAGATGAGGATATCCAGAAGACGGCGTTCAGGACTCGTTATGGGCATTACGAGTTCGTGGTGATGCCTTTTGGGCTCAGCAACGCACCGGCAGCGTTCATGGATCTCATGAACAGGGTGTGCAGACCGATGTTGGATCGTTCGGTGATCGTGTTCATCGACGATATACTGGTGTATTCGAGATCCAGATAGCAGCATGAGGAGCATTTGAGAGAGATCCTCGGAGTATTGAGGTCGGAGAGGCTTTACGCCAAATTCTACAAGTGCGATTTCTGGCTACGAGAGGTCCAGTTCTTGGGGCATCTCGTTAACCAGAATGGGATATTGGTCGATCCGGCCAAGATTGAGGCTGTGATGAGTTGGGAGGTGCCGAGGTCCCCCACCGAGATCCGGAGTTTTCTGGGGTTGGCCGGCTACTATCGGAGATTTATCAAGGATTTCTCCAAGATTGTCGTGCCCCTCACCAAGTTGACCCGGAAGGGCGTTGCTTTTTCGTGGGGTCCGGAACAGCAGACCTCGTTTGAGACTCTTCGCCAGAGGTTGTGCGAAGCCCCGGTGTTATCCCTTCCAGAGGGAATGGAGAATTTTGTGGTGTACTGCAACGCATCGATATCGGGGTTGGGTGCGGTGCTTATGCAGAGAGGGCATGAGATAGCGTATGCATCGAGGCAGCTGAAGCCTCATGAGACGAGGTATCCCACCCATGATTTGGAGTTGGGGGCAGTGGTGTTCGCCCTCAAGATCTGGCATCACTATCTGTATGGGGTTCGGTGTACCATATACACGGAACACAAGAGTTTGAAGTATTTGATGGATCAGCCCAACCTGAATATGCGCCAGAGGAGATGGTTGGATGTGGTGAAGGATTACGATTGTGAGATCCTGTACCACCCGGGCAAAGCTAATGTTGTAGCTGATGCTCTGAGCCGTAGGGCAGAGAGTTCCCTGATTCGAGACACTTGTATGCGATTGACGGTGATGACTTCGGTGTTGGACACCATTCGGGAGGCCCAGGAAGAGGCCGTAATACCAGAGAACCGCAAGAGGGAGCAGGTGATCGGGCAGGTGTCTGAGTTCGTTACCGATAGCCGAGGGCTGATGACCTTTCAAGGTGGAATTTGGGTGTCGTATGAAGGCGGGGCACGTACCATTCTGATGGAGGAGGCGCATAGATCGAGGTTCTCGATCCATCCTGGAGCCACTAAGATGTATTTAGATTTGAAGAAAGACTATTGGTGGCCCTGTATGAAGAGGGATGTTGCTTGGTTTGTTGAGAGGTGCTTGACCTGTCGCAGGGTTAAGGCTGAGCACCAGCGTCCGCACGGCAAGTTGCAACCACTTGAGGTTCCGCAGTGGAAGTGGGAACAGATTTCCATGGATTTTATCACCAAATTACCAAGGACCACGAGGGGTGTCGATGCAATTTGGGTGATTGTCGACCGGCTGACGAAGAGCGCTCACTTCCTTGCTATCAGTGAGAGCTCTTCTGTAGAGAGACTGGCAGAGTTGTATGTAAGGGAGGTGGTATCGCGGCATGGAGTACCGATCTCGATTGTATCAGATCGAGATGTACGTTTCACTTCCAGGTTTTGGAAGAAGTTTCATGAGGAGTTGGGTACGAGGTTGCATTTCAGTACCGCCTACCACCCACAGACTGACGGCCAGAGTGAGCGGATGATTCAGACGCTCGAGGACAAGCTTCGAGCATGTGTGTTGGACTTCGGAGGAAGTTGGGACACGTACTTGCCGTTGGCTGAGTTTTCCTATAACAACAGCCACCATTCGAGTATTGGTATGCCTCCCTTCGAGTTGTTGTACGCGAGGAGATGTCGGACTCCCATTTGCTGGGGAGAGGTAGGGCAGCGCGTGATGGGTAGCACTGAGATAGTGATTCAGACGACTGAACAGATACAGCAGGTCAGGCAGAGGTTGTTGACAGCTCAGAGTCGCCAGAAGAATTATGCGGATAGGCGACGATCCGAGCTTGAGTTTCAGGTAGGAGACTTCGTACTCCTGAAGGTGTCTCCTTGGAAAGGAGTGATCTGATTCAGGAAGAGGGGCAAGATGGGGCCCCGGTACATTGGTCCGTTTAGGGTGACCGCGAGGGTGGGCAGGGTAGCATATCGGTTGGAGCTACCTACGGAGTTGAGCCAGATTCATGATACCTTCCATGTGTCTCAGTTGAGAAAGTGTATAGCCGACGAGTCGGCGGTGGTGCCGCTGGAGGATATTCAGGTGGATGAGAGCCTGAATTATGCTGAGAGACCAATCGCGATCCGGGACCGGAAGATCAAGGTTCTGAGGAACAAGGAGGTGCCCCTGGTTCAGGTCCAGTGGCAGCATAGGAGAGGGTCCGAGTTGACTTGGGAGCCGGAGTTAGAGATGCGGGAGCAGCATCCAGAGTTGTTTGTCGAGTGAGACTTCGAGGGCGAAGTCTGATTCTAGTGGGGGAGAATTATAACATCCGGATTCCCAGGTATTCTATGTTATTCATTTATTTTGAGTTTTGAGGACGGACTCGACGAGTTGACGCCTGAACTCGTCGAGTAGGATCGCGTTTTTGCTGACTGGATTAATGAAGGGACTCGACGAGTCGATGGGTGGACTCGACGAGTCCGCGTTGTGGACGAAAACCCAAAATCTCAGGGTTTGTGCCCTATTTAAAGGCCTTTATGGCCTTCATTTGCGGCCATTACACCCCTGAGAAACCCTAGAGAGCAGAGAGAACGTTTGTAGTGCAAGAGAGGGACTAATTCATCATTATTTGGTGTGTTTTAGCAAAGGGAAGGGAGGATTTCGAGCTAGGCAGTCTTGTGGGACTCAAATCTTCCATCATTTGGTGCAGAGCTGCTGTGGGAGGTAAGGATTCATGTCTATTTTCATTGATTAATAGATTTCATGAATCTAGGGCTTTTTCTCTTCTTTTTGGTAAGAGATCTAGTGTATGTGATGTCCCCTTGTGTCAATATCATCAGATTTGGACCTTGAGAGGTCCAGAGAGTCCCTATTCTCCAGCTTTATGAAGTCCTTTTTGAGTTTGGGGCTTAGGTTATCATATTAAGGGTCATTTTGGCATATAGAGGTGATAGTGTGATGCATAGGCCTAAAGTTCGAACCTTTACGTGATTATCATGCTTGGGAAGGTCAGATCTATAGATTAGAGAAGCAGATCTGACCTCAGAAGGTCATTTGAGTGTGAGGATGGAGGCAACTCGCCGAGTTCATAAGTGGACTCGACGAGTCGAGTCGGGGTTGCCCCGCGATTCGTGACAGGAGGAACCCGTCGAGTGGATGGATGACTCGACGTGCCAAGAGAGGCTGGAAGGATTAGAGGACCCGCATGGACTCGCCGAGTCGCCCATGTGCACTCGACGAGTCGGGTCAAAGTTGACCGTTGAATTCCGTTTACCTTAGGGTTTTGGTCAAGACTGATTCAAGGGAGTTCAGGGAGGGGTAGAATGGCCTTCTACCCAATCTTTAGAAATGGGGCTATGAGAGAATATTGATCGCGAATGTTATTTGACTAATAGGAGGAGGCTAGGTCGGGACGTTGAGCACGAGAGTTTATCCGACTTCATTGAGGTGAGTGTTCTCACTATACTGTACCTGGAAGGGTACCTATGTGTGACCGGAAGGTCTTATATGCTATGAGATGTATGTGTTGTATGCTGTTATGTGATATGTATGTGCTATGAATGTTATGTATGATAAGGACTGGAAGGTTAAGATGATATGGACCGGAAGGTCGGGAGGTTACGGACCGGAAGGTCGATACGGGTAGGACCGGAAGGTCTACCGGGATTTGGGACGGAAGTCCCCTGAGACACTTGGACCGGAAGGTCCCACAGAGTTATGGCCTGGAAAGTCGTATGTGGTATTTTGGGGAACTCACTAAGCAATTATGCTTATAGTTGTTGTGTTATGTGTTTCAGGTACTAGCGAGGATCGCGGGAAGGCGCTGGCATGATCCGTACACACTCATGGAGTTTACGTCGTTACAGCAGACCTGCAGGTCCCACTGTAGCTAGCAGCAAGGTGTAGGAGGGTCAGTCCCGTATAGATCTATACACAAATTCACGCTCTCCCTCCAGGAGACTCTGGGTACAAAACATGACACAGCAGTATATGCCGAGCCATGAAGTAGTATCTCACATTAATGTTATAGTATTCTTGAATTTGTATAGTATGTACTAGTGTAGTATTCTCTCTGTCTAGTATGTAGTATGTTCTCTAGTGTATAGTGTGTAGTATGTATTGATTCTCGTTATAGTATGCTCTATCTGTTTCTCTTTATAGTGAGTATTGTTTCTCGTTATAGTATTCTCTATCTGTTTCTCTTTATAGTGAGTATTGGTTCTCGTTATAGTATTCTCTATCTGTTTCTCTTTATAGTGAGTATTGTTTCTCGTTAGAGTATGTATTGACTCATGTATGAACTGACTCTTTGTATGTTTCGTTGTTCTAGTAATAGTATTAGTAACTTCCTAAACTATACCTATTATAGTTTACTAGCAATGTTGTTTGTATGAATGAACATGTTTGTATACCTTTGCTACCCAAAGGTATTGAACTGAATGAAGGACTTTTATATCTATATACATACATATAATATATAACTAAGATTCAAACGACCTTCGGACAAACAACCGATACCCTAAGTCCACAACCAAACAAGGAACAGGAAGTAAGGCGAGCTATCAGTCCTAAGTCCTTTCAATCCTACTTATATAACTATATATATATATATAGATATTCATTTGACAAAATATAAGTTTAAAAGAGTTTAATAAAGAGTTTTGCATATAAAAGAGTTTGTAAAACGATTTGAAGCAATTTGATTTATAACACAGTTTGAAGTTTAAGAAATCCATTTGTTTGATAGTTATTAATCACATGTGATTGATATAATAACTATAATAGTTCAACTTGTATTCCCCCCCCCCCCCCCATAAAAGCATTTAAAATCATTTAAAAGATAAGTTAAAGGGTTATGAACTCACCTGTAGTGAGTGGTATGAATGAAAGATCGGTTTGTAGGATGCTAAGTGCCAAGTGAAGACTTGAGCACAACGAATCCTAATGAGCATATATAGGCACATATATGAATATAATTAGTCTATAAACAACTAATTATGCAAGGAAAGACACCCTAGGTCATAGAAAACACTTAGATTCAAGTGCTAGAAGTACAAAGGGTTGCATCTAAGGGGTGTATGGCCACAAATTAGTGTTTACGGCCAAGTGGTATGCTTCATGTGAGTTTACGGCCATAGGGTTTACGGCCCTATGAGTTTACGGCCGTAAACTCATAAAGTTTAGTGCCAAAGAGTGGATTAAAGGTCTTACAATCATAAGGAGGTGTTCTAGTCTCTTATCCAAGCCTTAGGAAGAAGTTATGGTCCATATGCACCACTAATTAGGGTTTACGGCCAAGGGAGATGCTCTTGGCCATAAACACCTCATGTTCTTGGGAAATGCTTGATTTCAAGGAGTAATTCAAGGGTCTTTACAAGATAGTAAGTATATAAGAGGATACTTACAATGTAGAAGCTTGAAAGAGTAGTTTTCGGCCCAAAGAACAAGAGTGTTCTTGAAGAAATGAAGAACACTTGAAGATCTAACCAAAAGAAGAGATTTCATGGATGAAATCATGTATATTCACTAGATATTGAAGGATATCAACTTGAAAATGGAAAGATTACTTACTAGATTGAAGATTGAGATGAAAGTTCTTGATGATAGTTGAGAGAGAAATCAGTTTCTAGGCTTGAAAAGGTGAAGAATGATGAAGTAATGGAAGAATATCATGTTTATAACATGAGTTTACGGCCACCATGTGTTTACGGCCGTAAACTCACATGGTGTGGCCGTAAACTCCACATGATAAAGTTTAGGGCTTGCTTGTGAGGTTACAACTTCAATTGACACTTCCTTTCACTCATTCCTTTGGTGTACTAGGCTCAGAATGCTCAAACAGACTCTAAACAGTGCTAAAAGTTAGCAGAAACAAGCCTGACTTTGATTGAGCTGAATAGTTGAACAAGATAGAAATTTCGGGTTGTCACATCATCCCCCCGTTAGAGAGAATTTCGTCCCGAAATTAGAGTTTAAGCAAATAAGTAATTACAAATAACTAAGCAAACAGATGAGGATATTTCAGTTTCATTTGATCCACATGCTCCCAAGTGAATTCAGGTCCTCGCTTGGCGTTCCCGCGAACCTTCACTATCGGGATACGACTTTGCTTCGTTTGTTTGACCTCTCAGTCTATGATCTCTACAGGTTCTTCCACGAAGTTGAGGCTCTCGTTGATCTCGATCTCGTCGAGTGGGATTACAAGAGTCTCGTCGGACAGACACTTTTTCAAGTTTGAGACGTGGAAAGTAGAATGTACGTTACTGAGTTTGCGAGGTAGTTTGAGTTTGTAAGCTACAGGGCCGATTCTAGCGAGAATCTCGAAAGGCCCTACGTATCTTGGAGTTAGCTTTCCACGCTTTCCGAAGCGTATTAATCCCTTCCAGGGTGAGACCTTCAATAGAACACAGTCGCCCACCTGGAATTCCAACGGTTTCCTTCGTTTGTCTGCGTAGCTTTTCTGTCGGTCTCTAGAGGCTTTCAATCGTTCACGAATCTGAACGATCTTCTCTGTCGTTTCCCGAATGATCTCCGGACATGTGAGAGTGCTGTCAGGAACTCGTCCTTTAGCTAACTGAGTGTCACCCACCTCAGCCCAGCACAGAGGGGATCTGCACTTACGGCTATAGAGGGCTTCAAATGGAGCAGCCTTTATGATCGTGTGATAACTATTGTTGTAGGAGAATTCGAAAAGGGGTAAATGAGTATCCCATGCCTTCCCAAAGTCTATCACGCAGGCTCGCAACATATCTTCCAAAGTCTGAATAGTCCTCTCACTTTGTCCGTCGGTTTGTGGATGGTAGGTTATACTCATGTCCAGCCTAGTTCCTAGTGAACTTTGTAGTGACTGCCAGAACCTCGAAGTGAATCTACTATCCCTATCAGAGATAATGGATATGGGAACACCATGCAGTTGTACAATCTCTCTAATGTATGTTCTGGTTAGTTTCTCCATCTTCTCAGTTTCTTTGATCGGTAGGAAGTGTGCGGACTTTGTTAACCTGTCTACGATCACCTAAATGGTATCGAGACCACCCGTTGTCTTGGGCAATTTGGTTATGAAGTCCATCGTGATTCGCTACCACTTCCATTAAGGTATCTCCGGTTGCTGAAGTAAACCTGATGGTTTCTGGTATTCTACCTTAACCTTGGCGCAAGTAAGGCATTTACTCACGAAGGTAGCAATCTCTACTTTCATGTTAGGCCACCAGTATAACTTTTTAAGATCCAGATACATCTTATCCGAACCTGAGTGGACGGAATATGGAGTGTTGTGAGCTTCGGTCATGACCAAGTCTCTGAAACCACCGTGTTTTGGTGTCCAGATCTGATCCACGAGATATAAGGCTCTGCCACCCTTGACCACTAAGTTCTTATCCATCCCTCTCAGGGATTCACTCGCCACATTTTCAGGTTTCAAAGCTTCGAGCTAAGCTTCCTTGATCTGTGTGGACAAGTGTGAATGGATAGTCATAGTCAATGATTTGACTCTACGACCAGAGTATTCTTTCCGACTTAGGGCGTCAGCTACTACGTTGGCCTTGCCGGGATGATAACAAATTTCGCATTCGTAATCACTGAGTAGCTCGACCCACCGTCGTTGTCTCATGTTGAGCTCCTTCTGGTCGAATATGTGTTGTAGGCTTTTGTGGTCTGTAAAGATAGTGCTTTTTGTACCATATAGGTAGTGTCTCCAGATCTTCAGAGCAAACACCACTGCTCCTAACTCAAGATCGTGTGTGGTGTAGTTGACCTCGTGTGTCTTTGTGTGTGGTGTAGTTTACCTCGTGTGTCTTCAGCTGCCTTGAGGCATAGGCGATGACCTTACCTCGTTGCATCAAAACACAGCCGAGCCCTTGATTGGACGCATCGCAATAGACCATGAAGTCCCCTATCCCTTCGGGGAGGGACAGTATCAGTGTGGTGCATAAGGCTCGCTTTAGCGTTTGGAATGCTTTCTCTTGCTTCTCTTCCCAGTCAAAGGCCACGCCCTTCTGGGTCAATGTTGTAAGAGGTTTCGCAATCCGCGAGAAATTTTGAATGAACCTGCGATAGTAGCCAGCGAGGCCTAGAAATTGATGAATTTCTGTAGGTGTCTTCGGTGCTGACCAGTTCTCAATGGCTTTAATTTTGGAAGGGTCCACGTGTATTCCTTCTTTGCTAACCACGTGCCCTAAGAATTCGACTCTTCGGATCCAAAATTCACATTTCTAGAACTTCGCATAGAGCTTCTCTGATCGCAGTGTTTCCAAGACCTGACGCAGATGTTGACTATGCTCATCCTTACTACGAGAGTAGATAAGTACGTCAACGATGAAGACAATGACGAACTGATCCAAGTAAGGACGGCACACCCGATTCATTAAATCCATGAATATTGCGGGCGCATTGGTCAATCCGAACGGCATCACTACAAATTCGTAGTGTCCATAAGGAGTTCGGAAGGCTGTCTTCGGAACATCCTCCCCTAGCACTCGTAATTGGTGATACCTGGATCTCAGGTCTATTTTTGAAAAGAAGTTCGCCCCTTGAAGTTGGTCAAAAAAATCGTCAATGCGAGGCAGAGGGTAACGATTCTTGACGGTTAGTTTGTTAAGTTCTCTGTAGTCGATGCACATACGGAACGATCCGTCTTTCTTCTTGACGAACAAGACCAGTGCTCCCCAGGGTGAGAAGCTTCGCCTAATGAATCCCTTGCTGAGCAATTCGTTAAGTTGACCGGATACCTCCTGCATCTCAGCTGGTGCTAGACGATAGGTAGATTTGGCTACAGGGGTAGCCCCTGGAATTAAGTCGATTCTGAACTCGACTTGACGTTGCGGAGGTAATCCTGGGAGATCTTCTGGAAAGATGTCGGAAAAATCGCCTGCTACTGGAATGTTCTTAATTTCTTTTGTTTCTTGGCTCACATCGACAACATGAGCAAGGAATGCGCGACATTCCTTTCGCAAGAATTTCTGGGCTTGAATGCTCGAGATGAGGCGAAGGTTGGTGTCGGGTTTGTCGCCGTAGATTACTAGGGTTTCGCTAGACGGCAGATTAAGGCGAACAGCCTTTTCGTAACACATAATGTCGGCACGATGAGAACTCAACCAATCCATGCCGATTATGACCTCGAAACTTTTAATTGAGACCGGCATGAGGTCGATTGGAAATGAATGGCTATCTAGTGTTAGTGTACATCCTATGTATATGCAGCTAGTGCTCTCTTTCTTTCCATTAGCCATTTCTACAGTGAACGGTTCTTTAAGCGCATGCGATTTATTCATAAGTAAGTGAGTAAATTTCTGGTTCACGAAACTCCTCTTCGCTCCACTATCAAACAGAATGCATGCATATGAGTTATCGAGGAGAAACGTACCAGTGACCACTGTGGGGTCGGCAACTGCTTCCTCGTGGCCTATAGCCAAAACTCTTCCCACGCCGCCGGCATTCCCTACCTTCGGGCAGTTCCTCTTGTAGTGGCCCACCTCGCCACAACCGTAGCAAGCCTGGCCCACACCAGCGTCGGGGACTTGGGTAATTGGCTTTGTCAGAGCCTTGCAGAAACGGGCAGTATGCCCCTTCCTGTTGCAGTTAGAGCACTGCATTTCACGGCAGGGTCCATTGTGGTGGAAGCTGCATTTGTTGCACTTCGGCAAGTTTCCTGCGTATTGCTTTACCGCTGCAGCTACGGCAGGTGCTATCGCAGCGTGGACAGCTACGACCTGCTGCTTTTTGGCAGCCTTCTTCTTCTTCTTGTCATCCCAGAATTTCCGCTTGTTGTCGGCGGCTTTGGAGGGTTCTGAGATGGCTAGGGTTGTTGTTGCTGATGGGGTACGAACCCCATGGTCAATGAGCCTTTGTGCCAATCGCTTGGCACTATCGAAGGTAGTGGGGTTGGAAGCTAGGACGTTCCCCTGAAATGGAGGTACCAGCCCCCATATGTACCTCTCCACCTTCTTGGCCTCAGAAAGGACCATTCCCGGACATAGCGCTACCAGATCGCTGAATCTGGCAGTGTAGGAAACGATGTCGGAGCCCTTCATGGTTAGGCTCCAGAGCTCCTGCTCTAATTTCTGCACCTCGCCCCTCGGGCAGTATTCCTCAATCATAAGCTCCTTAAGAGCTTCCCAGCCAATGGCATTTGCCACTATAAGGGATAGTGACTTGACATGGCTGTTCCACCATGTCAAAGCTCGGTCTGCGAAGGTGCAAGCGGAAAATTTTACCTTGCTCCCCTCCGGACAGGAGCAGATCTCAAATATGAAGATATTGATAAGAATTTAATAGAGAGTATGATGAGAGTGACTCATGGACTAACTCTCCATAGCCCAACAACACAGATGAAAGCATGATTGAATACTTAATTTCTAATAGATTAGATATCTGTCAATAATACTGGTATTACAGATGTAACAAGTTTGCGAAAAATGACCTAGAAGTAGGTCTTACATCACACCAGGATGAGAAAATTTTGACAGAATAAAGACCTATCTACCGAAAGTTCAAGGTCTTAAAATAGACAGGAACTAAAACTAGACCTTTTACATAGTCCTAATTTATATCCAAAAGAGAAAGTTGTGTAGGCTCTATCTGTGACGAGAACCACTAGAGTGAGTTCTTGATTCTGACAGACGGCGCTCCATGTCCCTCATGCGCCTTTTAGACATAGCCTGCCGAGCTCGAAGTTCCCTAACTTCAGCTTGGGTTTCAGTAAGTTCTCTCTGTAGAGCCGCATGCTGACTCTGAGTTCTCGCCTGAGCAGACTCCAGATGATGAATGCGTATGGTATTGACTCCCGCATTAGCATCAACCTCCATGATTTGGTTGATAGCCTCTCTACCCTGTTCATCAGTACAAGCAACCATGCAGACTAGAATAGGCAAGATTCTGTCCGCTGAGCCTCCCTCGCTCAAGTCATAGAAGCTTCGATCTCCGTTGTAAGGAAAAGTCTGACCCTGCTCGTGGCTCCATCTGTTCAAGTTTCCTGCCCACAGAGGTGTGGGACCTTGAAATGTCGGATGTGGGTTTGGAGCTACCAAGGGTTGATCGTTAACTTCTGGCTCGGAGTTAGAATCCTCTGGGAAGTTCTCAGCAAGGTCATCATCCAGTGGAATTTCAAGTTCCTCTTTAGGCTCATCATCAAGCCATCCTCCGTCGCCTTGGTTGGGAAAATACGGGTCTCCGGGGAGATGGAATCCAACCATGTTATCTAAGCGAGAAAATGGGTAAAAGAAATAATTAATAGACGAACTAATTAAGATAATTATAAGATGATCCTTATCAGTTACTCCAACATTTGCGTAGTGCATACCAGTCATATGTAACCAAAACAGGATAGACCTTTGAATAAGTGACCCTAACTCTAAGTCCACAACCAAACAAGGAACAGGAAGTAAAGCAAAGATAACAAATTCTAAGTCTATAACACCCTAGTCACATGTAACCTTAGCGTATCCACTCCGCAACTATTGACATACTAATAAAGACCTTTTTAGTTTGCACATAAGTAATTATAGTAACACAAAATACTCCTATAGTATTTTAAGTTTATGTTCTATTCTAATGTTTTCATTGTAGTAGTGTTGGTAAGTTTTTACACTTGCTGCAACATCATAAACAATCCTGGACACATGCTAATCACTTCTCGGAAAGATATAGTTGATCAGACTATATCACTCCCAGATCTGATTATATATCCCCAAGACTACTCGCTTTGTCCAACAATCGTAATACTTTTGTTCTGTCCTAGTGACACTGGTTTTAGTATGAATGCAGGTATGTATACTTTGGTTAAATATTTTATTATTTAAAAGTATAAACTCTTGGTCAGAGTATTTTAATCCCGTTGTGTTTATAGTTGTATATCTTTTATGGATTGATATACTCAATTCACTATAAACAATGCTCTTATACCAATCTCTCACACCCCAAAACCGGAACGGCGGAAACGATCGGGTGCGTAGGACGTCATGTACAGTATCACAACAATGCATAATAGTAAACAAGCAACAACATCATCCATTGCATTAATAGTAATAATTTTAATACAAGTGTGTTCTGAAGTTTATAAGACACCAAAATGAATGATCAAAATAAAAGATGAGTCTTGAATGTGCTCCATCTTCTCAAAACCTGGCCATCGGTACCTGTCTATTGGCGACCTGAGAATACAAGTTATTTTGAAAGCGTAGATCAGCATTAAAGCTGGTGAGTTCAAAGTATTTTAGTGTCATTGTTTGTATAAGTTTGAAGAATGTAATTGTAAATGTTTGATGAAAAGTTTGTAAGTATTTGATGTAAATGTTTGAAACCTTCCTAGAAAATCCTATATTTTCTACTAAAGCAGTCTTCTACCAAGACCCAACTGTTCTCTATGTTTGTTCATTTGTAAAAGTATGAGTTTTCCCAAAGTATGACTATCATTACCAAAATATAGTTTCTCATTACCGTTTATGTGAGAAGATCACAATGTGAATGAATTGGGAAAAATAAAGATGCACTGTAGTTTTATCTAGGTAACTACTAATGTACTAACTACCTTTAAACTTGTTAGTTATTTAAGGTAAAATGTGATATGATTGTAACCATACTCGATTGACCAGTAAAACACGACGTTCAAGACGTTAAAATGATATGACATTCGTCACCCGCAGACCTGCAGGTCCCACTGTAGCTAGCAGCAAGGTGTAGGAGGGTCAGTCCCGTATAGATCTATACACAAATTCACGCTCTCCCTCCAGGAGACTCTGGGTACAAAACGTGACACAGCAGTATATGCCGAGCCATGAAGTAGTATGTCACATTAATGTTATAATATTCTTGTATTTGTATACTATGTACTAGTGTAGTATTCTCTCTGTCTAGTATGTAGTATGTTCTCTAGTGTATAGTGTGTAGTATGTATTGATTCTTGTTATAGTATGCTCTATCTGTTTCTCTTTATAGTGAGTATTGTTTCTCGTTATAGTATTCTCTAGCTGTTTCTCTTTATAGTGAGTATTGTTTCTCGTTATAGTATTCTCTATCTGTTTCTCTTTATAGTGAGTATTGTTTCTCGTTAGAGTATGTATTGACTTATGTATGAACTGACTCTTTGTATGTTTCGTTGTTCTAGTAATAGTATTAGTAACTTCCTAAACTATACCTATTATAGTTTACTAGCAATGTTATTTGTATAAATGAACATGTTTGTATACCTTTGCTACCCAAAGGTATTGAACTGAATGAAGGACTTTTATATCTATATACATACACATAATATATAACTAAGATTCAAACGACCTTCGGACAAACAACCGATACCCTAAGTCCACAACCAAACAAGGAACAGGAAGTAAGGCGAGCTATCAGTCCTAAGTCCTTTCAATCCTACTTATATAACTATATATATATATAGATATTCATTTGACAAAATATAAGTTTAAAAGAGTTTAATAAAGAGTTTTGCATATAAAAGAGTTTGTAAAACGATTTGAAGCAATTTGATTTATAACACAGTTTGAAGTTTAAGAAATCCATTTGTTTGATAGTTATTAATCACATGTGATTGATATAATAACTATAATAGTTCAACTTGTATTCCCCCCCCCCCATAAAAGCATTTAAAATCATTTAAAAGATAAGTTAAAGGGTTATGAACTCACCTGTAGTGAGTGGTATGAATGAAAGATCGGTTTGTAGGATGCTAAGTGCCAAGTGAAGACTTGAGCACAACGAATCCTAATGAGCATATATAGGCACATATATGAATATAATTAGTCTATAAACAACTAATTATGCAAGGAAAGACACCCTAGGTCATAGAAAACACTTAGATTCAAGTGCTAGAAGTACAAAGGGTTGCATCTAAGGGGTGTATGGCCACAAATTAGTGTTTACGGCCAAGTGGTATGCTTCATGTGAGTTTACGGCCATAGGGTTTACGGCCCTATGAGTTTACGGCCGTAAACTCATAAAGTTTAGTGCCAAAGAGTGGATTAAAGGTCTTACAATCATAAGGAGGTGTTCTAGTCTCTTATCCAAGCCTTAGGAAGAAGTTATGGTCCATATGCACCACTAATTAGGGTTTACGGCCAAGGGAGATGCTCTTGGCCATAAACACCTCATGTTCTTGGGAAATGCTTGATTTCAAGGAGTAATTCAAGGGTCTTTACAAGATAGTAAGTATATAAGAGGATACTTACAATGTAGAAGCTTGAAAGAGTAGTTTTCGGCCCAAAGAACAAGAGTGTTCTTGAAGATCTAACCAAAAGAAGAGATTTCATGGATGAAATCATGTATATTCACTAGATATTGAAGGATATCAACTTGAAAATGGAAAGATTACTTACTAGATTGAAGATTGAGATGAAAGTTCTTGATGATAGTTGAGAGAGAAATCAGTTTCTAGGCTTGAAAAGGTGAAGAATGATGAAGTAATGGAAGAATATCATGTTTATAACATGAGTTTACGGCCACCATGTGTTTACGGCCGTAAACTCACATGGTGTGGCCGTAAACTCCACATGATAAAGTTTAGGGCTTGCTTGTGAGGTTACAACTTCAATTGACACTTCCTTTCACTCATTCCTTTGGTGTACTAGGCTCAGAATGCTCAAACAGACTCTAAACAGTGCTAAACGTTAGCAGGAACAAGCCTGACTATGATTGAGCTGAATAGTTGAACAAGATAGAAATTTCGGGTTGTCACACAATGAGTATCCAAAGTATTTTATTTCACGACTTTATAGAATAGTATCGGTGATTTGGTTATATACAAACAAGTGTGTGCATAAAATTAACATGTAACAATAGTAATGGCGCACATCATAGATAACACACCATAAGGAAACATATATATCCGTTTTTCATTAATGTTAATTTCCTGAGTACATGAAAATTTTGCCTTTATAAGGCATACAAATACATGAAGTGCAATAAAATCTAACAGAGTAACGACTCCATGAGTAGTGTAATCACTTAATCATGTCATCGATAATACATAGGGAAATGCACAAAGGAAAACCTATATGGTAGCAAGTAACCAGATACTAGTTGCAACGAGTAGGGCCTTGTGGTACTGACGATGAGGTAGATGCGCCCTGAAGTTCGGCTAATCTACGTTCAGTGATCGGTACACGCTCCTCCAGTGCGGTGTGTCTCTCCTGGTATTCTCTGACTTCAGCTCGTGCAGTGGCAAGATCTTCTATGAGTCGTTCTATTGGGTAGAAGTCTTGCTCTAGGTCTCACGTGCGAGCATCTGTAACCTGCATAGCCGCCAGCATCTGCATTACCCGGTCGGTGGTCACTTGAGCCTGGTCACCGATATCCCTAATACATCTGACCACGACAGGAAGTGCGCGATCCGCTGGTCCTCCATGTTGGAGGTTGTAGTAACCTCGGTTCATCCCAAATGGCGGTTGCTGACCCTGGCGTCGGCCCCATCTCTCGATATCGTCCGCCCAAGGAGGTGTAGGGCCATTGTAGCCAATCCTATGCGGTGGTACTCTTGCCATGTAAGGAGGGTTGATAACTTCAGACTCTGCGTCCGATTCCTCGTCCTCCTCAACCTCTTCCTCGTCATCTTTCTCAACTTCTTCATCGATGTCCTCTTCTTCAAACCCTATCGGTTCTTCGGGATCCTCCATGGGTTCCTCGGGGTCTTCTTCTGGGTCTTCCTCAATCCAACCCCCATTCCCTTGATTGGGAAAGTAAGGGTCTCCGGGGAGGTGAAAGCCTGCCATGTTGTCTGTGTAAGAATATATGAGTACGAGAAAATAGATAGAATGTCAAAATACTTCTATAGTATTTCAATTATTTCAGGTTTGGTCCTTAAAAATTTTGGGCAACAAGTTGGGAAGCTTTAGACTTGTTGCAACACCTCTACCACTACTGAACACATGTTGGTCATATCTCAGATAACTATAGTTGATCTGGCTATATTTATCCCAGATATGATTACATAACTGCCCAGGTTTGACTGTAGTGTTCAACCTTTAAGTTATCTTGTTTTGTTCTTGTTATGATACGATCCTAGCAAGTATGTATACTTTTAGTCAGAGTGTTTTAGTCCCATTGTATTTATAGTTGTATATCTTGTATGGCTAGATATACTAGTTCACTATAAACAATGCTCTGATACCAATCTGTCACACCCCCGGACCAGAACGGCGGAAACGCCCGGAGGCGGGTGACTTCATTTCGCAGTATCATAACAATTGCATATAAATGAAACATAGCAAATCCAAACATCATACATCAATATAACAAGCTTACATTGTTTTACATCATGTTTACGTTCTCAAATTTTACACAAAAGAGACATCAGTAAGCAAATCCAAAATATAGCAAAATAATATTGAGTCCGCGATCCACAACCTGCTTATTGGTTTCCTGAGAATACAAGTCGTTTGAAAAGCGTTAACATAAAATATGTTGATGAGTTCATAAGCATTTTTTTATAAAACTTTGATGATAGTTTAGAAATCCAAAAATCCAATATTTTCTTATCAAAATAGTTGTATGTCTTGTTTCAACTCGAGTATAGTTGCATGTGTGTCTTAGTTAGTCGTTTTCAAAATCGTATATAATTTTTTCCTCCATAAAATCCTATATTTTCTGATGTATAAAATAGTAGCTTTGAAAACCATAACACTTGTGTAGAAAAGTTTCATTTGAACAAACCAAAACATAGTTGTTTGTAAACCAAAAGTGAAATCTGTATAAATGCATTTCTGATATATTCTAGTGAGTCGTTATAACCATACTAATATGACGGAGTGCCCGTTATGACGTTCTTCAGGCGTCACCCTAGACTGGCCGGTCTAGCTGTAGCGAACAGCGAAGGTGCGGGGTGTCAACCCCGTATAGATCTATACACAAATTCCTGTTTCCCCTCCAGGAGACTCTGGTTATAACTCTTACAGGACTTTAGGCGTACACTATTTATATAAATATATGTACTGTGAAGATTTGTCTGACTAGAATACTAACAGATTTTTGAACAATCGTGAAATCCATTATTTACTAATTAAATAATAGTAGTTGTACTTGTTGACTAGATATTTCGTTTCCTTTCGCTTCGTTTCGTTGCGTTTCGTTTGTTAGAAATAATTTGCTTTGCATATTTACCAATCGACCTAATATTAGAGAAGTCGGCAAAATGGCTCTTCCCTTTAATATTTACTAAGTGAGACCCCATTTGTCGGAAGGTGTCAAGTTATGATTTGTGTAAACTAGGTCTTGTGTGAAGTTATGACAGCAGCTTTATGACATGCAAATTTTTCTGTCATAAAGGCTCTATTTGTAAATTTTATTAGTGAAATTATTTATCTCAAATATTCATAAATAATCACTAATAGTTTGCAAAAAGTCACTAATATAACATAAAGTTCCAATTTTTCAAAAGAATTATAGAAACCGTGTCAACATATCAAGATATATTTCAACAACTTTTACTTCTAGACAAGAAGCCATGGATAAAGGGGGTATGCTGGACATACTCAAAAATTTGGGAGGCTCCTTTTGTAAATAGAATATCCTTTATGTGATGATTAAAATATACTCCCAACTTCATGAGGTTTGTGAAATCTCACGTGCAAGAAAAGTCATCTTGAAATAATATTATTTTAATACACCCATTTAACATACAAATACATGCAATTATTCAAGAATTTAGAACAAGAGTTGACTTGTACTCTCCCCCAAAAACAATAAAAACTTAGAAAAAGGTGGGGGTATGAAGTTCACCTTGGTTTAGTTGCTGGGTGATTTGAAGAGATGTAAGGAGTTTCCAAGTTCCAACACTTGGAAGTTTCTTTGAACTTAGAAATATCCTAAGAATAATTTTTGTGTAAATATAATGAAGCCTTAGGAATATTGTGAAGAATCACTAGTCAAAGAAGATGAACACTTACAAAAATCTGGGAATTTTCCTTGAAGGGGTGAAACTTGGAGCTTGAAGGAGTTGAGAGCACTCTTAGGAGTTTGCTGGAGATGAAAATGAGAAGTGGGGAAATGGGAGAAGAGGAGTTCACGTATTCTAGGTGGAGGGATAAGGAGTGACTTGACATTTTCTTGGAGGACTGGTGTACAAAGCTTAGTTCTCTTTGGATAATACATGTTTTACTGAGATTTGCATGGGAAATGAGGGATTTGCATCACATCACAAAGTCAAACCTCCTTATCTACTTAGAATCCCTTTATAATCTTGGGTATTATTTTTATATAAATATGTTTAAAATAATCAATTTTGGCATAAAATAGGGGTTTAAGGGGTTTAAGATATGAAAATTACGAGTTTGGAGGAATTCCCGACATCAAAATGCCTTAAAATGAAGAAAAAGTCCGAAATGGACAAAAATCCGGAGTGCAGTCCGGAGCCTGCGAGGGTCCGAAGTCAGCTCCAAATTTCCGGAGTCATTCACAAAGATTCGGAGTCAACAGGAGAGGTCCGGAGTATTTTTCTCGGATCCGAAGTCCATGCGAATTCCGGAGCGAAGCCAGCAATCCGGACCGAGGTGCGAAACCGGCTAAGAGTTTCCGAAGCAAAACAAGTTCTTCCGGATGAGAGGCTTATTCCAGAGTTACCCTTCCTGGCTTGCGAGATTGTCTGAAGCAACTAGGGCATTCTGGAATCCATCAGAAGTTCCGAAGTAGAGAGGGGTTCCGGCCTAAGAGGGTTCAGGACCAAGAGGGTCCTTTTGGGTTTTCTCCTTAGGTTTTGAGCTGTTTTCGACTGAGGAAGGTACATAGAGAGATTTGGGAGAGATTTCACACACTTGGAGATATTTGAGAGAGATTTCACATACTTTGAGAGATTTGGGAGAAATTTCACATACTTAGAGAGATTTGGGAGAGGTTTCACATACTTGGACAGATTTGGGAGAGATTGCACACACTTGGAGAGATTTGGGAGAGATTTCACATACTTGGAGAGATTTAGGAGAGAGAGAGATACAGTGGGAGAGATTGAGAGAGACTTTGTCGGGGGCCTTTATTAATGTTTTTCTTCGTAGTTCAAAGACCGTAGACTTAGTTGCATCCCATTTTGAGTGTTATACGCCCCCGAAGGGCACGTAATAGTGTTTTATAGAGTTGTTACTTCCCTCCATCTAATTAGGGTTTAGAATTTTGAACATTTGAAACTTTCAAGTGTTACTTTGCATTAAGATTTAGAGTCATACATTAGTAAACATAAAGTAATCCCTATCATATTATCACTATTTGAGTTGACCAGTAGACCCGTTGACCTTGACTTGACTTTAACTTGACCAGAAGTTTATCGGTTGTCACAGTACATAATAATATCAGGAGAAAAGCTGTTACTTTTCATTTCTTGTAATGCCAATGTTGCTTTTTTGTCATGTCTAGCCTGCAGAAGGTGGTGATACTGTCATGAATACCCATACTGACATGAATAAAAAAAATATCATCCGCTTTTTTACTTTTTGAAGCTACATAGACCATAAGTCTGTGAGTAGTGGAGCTAGGGTAAAACCATAAACTTAACATTTCATTCAAAAAATCAATGGCTTCATAAATCTTTCTTTCTTCACAATGTCCACCCATAATGATTTTTAAAGTGATCTCATTGGGCACTAATCATGAACTCTTTATCTCATTTCATAATGTTAAAGCATTATCCATTTTACCCTCTATACAATATGTAACAATGATTGTGTTAAATGTTTAAAGATATGGCGACAACCGAAGATCTTTTAATACATTATAAATAGATTCCACTTCATATTTCTACAATCCCAATATCCCATTTCCTAGAACATTATAAGCAACAACATCAAACTTCAGATCTTTCTTAGTCATCTCTTCAGTCATTCCAACGACAGTTGACACTTCACGAACTTTAAAATAACCATCCATTAGTGATTTATAATTAGTGGAATAAGGAAACATTCCTTTAAATATCGTATCCATTTTCTCTTTCCTTTTATAATTATTAACAAAAGCATCAAGTACTAGTGAATCACTTGCTTTTTCAAAATAATATTTGAATCTTTTTGTGAATCAGATTTAAATCACAACACAATCACATATAAATCACATGTGATTAATATGTAAATCACACATGAATGACAAGGGAATTACATGTAATTAAAAAATAAAATCTGAATCTTTTGTGAATTGCATTTAAATCACAAATAAATCACATGTGATTCATATGTAAATCGCACCTGAATGACAAGGGAATTACATGTGTTTTAAAATAAAATGTGAATGTTTTGTAAATAACATTTAAATCACAAACCAATCACATATAAATCACATGTGA